>NC_092272.1:13752595-13812595 GCF_036320965.1 Panulirus ornatus
ACACATGAGGGGGGAGGGGGTTGTTATTCCATATGTGGTGAGGTGGCGATGGGAATAAATAAAGGTAGACATGTATAGGTATGTATATTTGCGTTTGTGGACGTGTATGTATATACATGTGTATGTGGGTGGGTTGGGCCATTCTTTCGTCTGTTTCCTTGCGCTACCTCGCTAACGCGGGAGACAGCGACAAAGCAAAATAAATATAAATGAATAAATGAATATATATATATATATATATATATATATATATATATATATATATATATATATATATATATATTTTTTTTTTTTTTTTTTGCTTTGTCGCTGTCTCCCGCGTTTGCGAGGTAGCGCAAGGAAACAGACGAAAGAAATGGCCCAACCCACCCCCATACACATGTATATACCTACGTCCACACACGCAAATATACATACCTACACAGCTTTCCGTGGTTTACCCCAGACGCTTCACATGCCCTGATTCAATCCACTGACAGCACGTCAACCCCGGTATACCACATCGCTCCAATTCACTCTATTCCTTGCCCTCCTTTCACCCTCCTGCATGTTCAGGCCCCGATCACACAAAATATTTTTCACTCCATCTTTCCACCTCCAATTTGGTCTCCCTCTTCTCCTCGTTCCCTCCACCTCCGACACATATATCCTCTTGGTCAATCTTTCCTCACTCATTCTCTCCATGTGCCCAAACCATTTCAAAACACCCTCTTCTGCTCTCTCAACCACGCTCTTTTTATTTCCACACATCTCTCTTACCCTTACGTTACTTACTCGATCAAACCTCCTCACACCACACATTGTCCTCAAACATCTCATTTCCAGCACATCCATCCTCCTGCGCACCACTCTATCCATAGCCCACGCCTCGCAACCATACAACATTGTTGGAACCACTATTCCTTCAAACATACCCATTTTTGCTTTCCGAGATAATGTTCTCGACTTCCACACATTCTTCAAGGCTCCCAGAATTTTCGCCCCCTCCCCCATCCTATGATCCACTTCCGCTTCCATGGTTCCATCCGCTGCCAGATCCACTCCCAGATATCTAAAACACTTTACTTCCTCCAGTTTTTCTCCATTCAAACTCACCTCCCAATTGACTTGACCCTCAACCCTACTGTACCTAATAACCTTGCTCTTATTCACATTTACTCTTAACTTTCTTCTTTCACACACTTTACCATATATATATATATATATATATATATATATATATATATATATATATATATATATATATATATGTATATATATATATATATATATATATATATATATATATATATATATATATATATATATATATATATATATATATATATATATATATGTATATATATATATGAATACCCATACATGCAAACCTGCATATCTATACGTATACATACACAGACATAAATGTACATTCACATGTACATATCCATACTTGCCTGCCTTCATCCATTCCTGTCGTTACCCCGCCCCACAGGAAGCACTATCGATATCCCCTACTTCATCGAGGTAGCTCTAGGAAAACAGACAAAAAGACCACATTCATTCACACTCAGTCTCTAGCTGTCATGTGTAATGCACTGAAACCACAGCTCCTTATCCATATCCCGGCCCCACAAACCTTTCCATGGTTTACCCCAGATGTTTCACATGCCCCGGTTCAGTCCATTGACAGCAGATCAACGTGCAACAATATATATATTGTTTCAAAGTTTTGTGGGGCCTGGATGTGGAAAGGGAGCTGTGGTTTCGGTACATTATACATGACAGCTAGAGACTGAGTATGAACGAATGTGGCCTTTGTTGCTGAAGCTTTTCTCGCAGTGTATCCTCCAGCAGGTGGCGTATGATATATATAATCAGACATTCTGTAATTGCTAGGAGGGGTTGTGTGTACAATATCCCCTGTAAAGAGTGTGATTAGTTTTATAATAATCACTCTCGTAAGCTTCTTAGTGTTAGGGTCAAAATCATTAAGATAGTGACGGTATTTTCAAGAAATTAATGTGATATTGTCCATCTTAGAGAATTGGGTGATCAAATTGACTATAGCAGTGTTAAAAGTATCACATACATTAACCCAGCATTGGAGAAAAATATTGTTGAATTGTTTCTCATCATAGTGGAGATTTTGAGAAGAATCATTAGGTTAGGTTATATAATTTCAATAACTTGTTAGTGAAAAGAATTCTAGATATGTTTCCCTGAACATAGGTTAACCTGAATTTGCAACTTGAGAGAGGTGAGGTCATCGAGGATGACCTGTGCCCTAATCCCTACACCTGTTTCCTAATTCATCTGCCAGTCTCGCTCAGTAGCGACTGGTAAATTATATTCTGGTTCTCCCTATTGGAACTCAGTCCTGACGTTGTATTTATACGAAAGTGCTTGACATTTCGTCTTGTCGTTTTCCTTGTGGTTTTACCAGCATATATATATATATATATATATATATATATATATATATATATATATATATATATATATATATATATATATATATATATATATATATATATATATATATATATATATATATATTATCCCTGGGGATAGGGGAGAAAGAATACTTCCCACGTATTTCCCTGCGCGTCGTAAAAGGCGACTAAAAGGGAAGGGAGCGGGGGGGCTGGAAATCCTCCCCTGTCGTTTTTTTTTTTTTTATTTCTCCAAAAGAAGGAACAGAGAAGGGAGCCATGTGAGGATATTCCCTCAAAGGTCCAGTCCTCTGTTCTTAGCGCTACATCGCTAACATGGGAAATAGCGAATAGTATGAAAGAAAGAAAGAAAAGGATATATATATATATATATATATATATATATATCCCTGGGGATACGGGAGAAAGAATGCTTCCCACGCATTCCCCGCGTGTCGTAGAAGGCGACTAAACGAGACGGGGGACTGGAAACTCTCCCCTCCTTGTATTTTAACTTTCTAAAAGGGGAAACAGAAGGAGTCACTCGGGGAGTGCTCATCCTCCTCAAAGGCTCAGATTGGGGTGTCTAAATGTGCGTGGATATAGGTAGTATGTCTGAGGAAAGGAACCTGGATGTTCTGGCTCTGAGTGAAATGAAGCTCAAGGGTAAAGGGGAAGAGTGGTTTGGGAATGTCTTGGGAGTAAAGTCAGGGGTTAGTGAGAGGACAAGAGCAAGGGAAGGAGTAGCACTACTCCTGAAACAGGAGTGGTGGGAGTATGTAATAGAGTGTAAGAAAGTGAACTCTAGATTGATATGGGTAAAACTGAGAGGGGATGGAGAGAGATGGGTGATTATTGGTGCATATGCACCTGGGCATGAGAAGAAAGATCATGAGAGGCAAGTGTTTTAGGAGCAGCTGAGTGAGTGTGTTAGCAATTTTGATGTACGAGACCGGGTTATAGTGATGGCTGATCTAAATGCAAAGATGATTAATGTGGCAGTTGAGGTATGGATTGGTGTACATGAGGTGTTCAGTGTTGTAAATGGAAATGGTGAAGAGCTCGTGTATTTTTGTGCTGAAAAAACTGGTGATTGGGAATACCTAATCTAAAAAGAGAGTTATGAATAAGTATACGTATGTAAGTAGAAGAGATGGCCAGAGAGCGTTATTGGATTACGTGTTAATTGATAAGCAAGTGAAAGAGAGACTTTTGGATGTTAATGTGCTGAGAGGTGCAACTGGAGGGATGTCTGATCATTATCTTGTGGAGGCGAAGGTGAAGATTTGTAGAGGTTTTCAGAAAAGAAGAGAGAATGTTGGGGTGAAGAGAGTGGTGAGAGTAAGTGAGCTTGGGAAGGAGACTTGTGTGAGGAGAGACTGAGTGCAGAATGGAAAAACGTGAGAGAAAAGGACGTAAGGGGAATGGAGGAGGAATGGGATGTATTTAGGGAAGCAGTGGTGGCATGCGCAAAAGATGCTTGTGGCATGAGAAGCGTGTGAAGTGGGCAGATTAGAAAGGGTCGTGAGTGGTAGGATGAAAATGAAGAGTGAAGAAGAGAGATTAAAACCTGTCTTATGTTAGCTTCTGATATCTAACGGTAGGCTGAAGAAGAACAAACACAAGACTACCTACAATGCCACACAACACAGCAGACAGAGCACGAACCCCTCCCGAAATTCCTCACGACTGTTTTAGTTTTTTCGGGTATTGCGCTCGGGTGGGGGGGAAATGCGAACTAATTCCTTCTGTCAGCTGGTAATTAATCAGCGAATTAAAATGCAAATGGCTCTTTAGATGATATGCTCAGGATCGTGGTATGCTGCCTAGCCTAAACCAATTTTCATCGTTGGAGTGAATTGATGGACGGTTGAAAAGAAGGTAATCCCTAAACAACGTAGGATCAAAATGTGTCATTTACGTGTCTATTTTTTTTTTATTAGCAGAGACAATATGACCAACTGAGGCCCTAATCAACGCCATCCCAGTAGCGATATATATATATATATATATATATATATATATATATATATATATATATATATATATATATATATATATATATATATATATATATATATATATATATATATATCCCTGGGGATAGGGGAGAAAGAATACTTCCCATGTATTCCCTGCGTGTCGTAGAAGGCGACTAAAAGGGAAGGGAGCGGGGGGCTGGAAATCCTCCCCCCTCGTTTTTTTTTTTTTTTTTTTTTTTTCCAAAAGAAGGAACAGAGAAGAGGGCCAGGTGAGGATATTTCCTCAAAGGCCCAGTCCTCTGTTCTTAACGCTACCTCGCTGTCGCGGGAAATGGCGGATAGTATGAAAAAAAAAAAAAAAAAAAATATATATATATATATATATATATATATATATATATATATATATATATATATATATATATATATATATATATTTATATATATATATTTCTTATTTATTTGTTTATTTTACTTTGTCGCTGTCTCCCGCGTTCGCGAGGTAGCGCAAGGAAACAGACGAAAGAATGGCCCAACCCACCCACATACACATGTATAAACATATACGTCCACACACGCAAATATACATACCTATGCATCTTAACGTATACATATATATATATATATATATATACATATATATATATATATATATATATATATATATATATATATATATATATATATATATATATATATATATATATATATATATATATATATAGAAAAGCAAATGGATTTGTATGTAGCATTTATGGATCTGGAGAAGGCATATGATAGAGTTGATAGAGATGCTCTGTGGAAGGTATTAAGAATATATGGTGTGGGAGGAAAGTTGTTAGAAGCAGTGAAAAGTTTTTATCGAGGATGTAAGGCATGTGTACGTGTAGGAAGAGAGGAAAGTGATTGGTTCTCAGTGAATGTAGGTTTGCGGCAGGGGTGTGTGATGTCTCCATGGTTGTTTAATTTGTTTATGGATGGGGTTGTTAGGGAGGTAAATGCAAGAGTTTTGGAAAGAGGGGCAAGTATGAAGTCTGTTGGGGATGAGAGAGCTTGGGAAGTGAGTCAGTTGTTGTTCGCTGATGATACAGCGCTGGTGGCGGATTCATGTGAGAAACTGCAGAAGCTGGTGACGGAGTTTGGTAAAGTGTGTGGAAGAAGAAAGTTAAGAGTAAATGTCAATAAGAGCAAGGTTATTAGGTACAGTAGGGTTGAGGGTCAAGTCAATTGGGAGGTGAGTTTGAATGGTGAGAGGCTGGAGGAAGTGAAGTGTTTTAGATATCTGGGAGTGGATCTGTCAGCGGATGGAACCATGGAAGCGGAAGTGGATCATAGGGTGGGGGAGGGGGCGAAAAAAATTTTGGGAGCCTTGAAAAATGTGTGGAAGTCGAGAACATTATCCCGGAAAGCAAAAATGGGTATGTTTGAAGGAATAGTAGTTCCAACAATGTTGTATGGTTGCGAGGCGTGGGCTATGGATAGAGTTGTGCGTAGGAGGATGGATGTGCTGGAAATGAGATGTTTGAGGACAATGTGTGGTGTGAGGTGGTTTGATCGAGTAAGTAACGTAAGGGTAAGAGAGATGTGTGGAAATAAAAAGAGCGTGGTTGAGAGAGCAGAAGAGGGTGTTTTGAAATGGTTTGGGCACATGGAGAGAATGAGTGAGGAAAGATTGACCAAGAGGATATATGTGTCGGAGGTGGAGGGAACGAGGAGAAGAGGGAGACCAAATTGGAGGTGGAAAGATGGAGTGAAAAGGATTTTGTGTGATCGGGGCCTGAACATGCAGGAGGGTGAAAGGAGGGCAAGGAATAGAGTGAATTGGAGCGATGTGGTATACAGGGGTTGACGTGCTGTCAGTGGATTGAATCAAGGCATGTGAAGCGTCTGGGGTAAACCATGGAAAGCTGCGTAGGTATGTATATTTGCGTGTGTGGACGTGTGTATGTACATGTGTATGGGGGGGGTTGGGCCATTTCTTTCGTCTGTTTCCTTGCGCTACCTCGCAAACGCGGGAGACAGCGACAAAGTATAAAAAAAAAAAAAAAAAAAAAAAAATATATATATATATATATATATATATATATATATATATATATACACACACAAACATATACATATATACACATGTACATAATTCATAATGTCTGCCCTTATTCATTTCCGTCGCCAACCCACCACACATGAAATGACAATCCCCTCTTCGTTCACACTCAGTCTCTTACTGTCATGTATAATGCACCGAAACCACATCTCCCTTTCCACATCCAGGCGCCACAAAACTTTCCATGGTTTACCCCAGACGCTTCACATGCCCTGGTTCAATCCAGTGACAGCGCGTCGACCCCGGTATACCACATCGTTCCAATTCATTCTATTCCTTGCACGCCTTTCACGCTCCTGCATGTTCAGGCCCCGATCACTCAAAATCATTTTTCACTCCATCTTTCCACCTCCAATTTTGTCTCCCACTTCTCGTTCCCTCCACCTCTGACACATATATCCTCTTTGTCAATCTTTCCTCACTCATTCTCTCCATGTGACCAAACCATTTCAAAACTCCCTTTTCTGCTCTCTCGACAAAAATCTTTTTATTACCACACATCTCTCTTACCCTATTATTACTTACTTGATCAAACCACCTCACACCACATATTGTCATCAAACATCTCATTTCCAACATATCCAGCTTCCTCAGCACAACTATATCTATAGCCCACGCCTCGCAACCATATAACATTGTCGGAACCACTATTCCTTCAAACGTACCCATTTTTTCTTTCCGAGATAACGTTCTTGCCTTCCACACATTTTTCAACGCTCCCAGAACTTTCACCCCCCCTCCCCCACCCTATGACTCACTTCCGCTTCCATGGTTCCATCCGCTGCCAGATCCACTCCCAGATATCTGAAACACTTCACTTCCCCCAGTTTTTCTCCATTCAAAGTTACCTCCCAGTTGACTTGTCACTTAACCCTAGTGTGCCTAATAACCTTGCTCTTATTCACATTTACTGTCAGCTTTCTTCTTTCACACACTTTACCAAACTCAGTCACCAGTTTCCGCAGTTTCTCACCCGAATCAGTCACCAGCACTGTATCATAAGCAAACAACAACTGACTCACTTCCCAAGCTCTCTCATCCACAACAGACTGCATACTTGCCCCTCTCCAAAACTCTTGCATTCACCTCTCTAATAAATCCATCCATAAACAAATTAGACAACCATGGAGACATCACGCACCCCTGTCGCAAACCGACATTCACTGAGGACCAATCACTTTCCTCTCTTCCTACTCGTACACATGCCTTACATTCTCGATAAAAACTTTTCACTGCTTCTAACAACTTACCTCCCACACCATATATTCTTAATACCTTCCACAGAGCATCTCTATCAACTCTATCGTATGCCTTCTCCTGATCCATAAATGCTACATACAAATCCATTTGCTTTTCTAAGTATTTCTCACATACATTCTTCAAAGCAAACACCTGATCCACACATCCTCTACCACTTCTGAAACCACACTGCTCTTCCCCAATCTGATGCTCTGTGCATGCCTTCACCCTCTCAATCAATACCCTCCTATATAATTTACCAGGAATACTCAACAAATTTATACCTCTGTAACTTGAGCACTCACTTTTATCCCCTTTGCCTTTGTACAATGGCACGTTGCACTATATATATATATATATATATATATATATATATATATATATATATATATATATATATATATATATATATATATATATATATATATATATATATATATATTGTAAAAGATCACAATCTAACGCGTGATCAAGTATATTCCTTTTTGTCCACGGGGAAATAAATCACAATAAGATCCTGAGTGCACTTTCCTGCGATGATAACACCATCTGGAGAGATATAAGTAAAAGACATATCAGTCAGTTGATTCAGAAAGAAGAGACGTAGCTAGGACGCCATTTGGTAAAGAAGTCAGTATACAAATGGAGGTTGGGTGCGTTCACTTCTGACAACATGCGTATCATAAAATTTATTATGTAGACATATTCTATCGACAATAGAGCTATCCAGCTTGTATATACCCTCACTAATGTTAATGTTAAAAATCTTTGTGTATTTGACGATGGAAGATTCAATGATATTTCTCGTGTTACAGGAGTTAGGGTTAATAACTGAAATGGTATTACTACAGTCAATACAGTGATCATAACTTTTAACACGATTAAACAAGGCATTTGATACTTGATCTTTTCTTATTCTATACCTATGTTGCTTAAGTCTAAAAGAAAGATCCTTACAAATCTGCCCAAAATAAAACTAATCACAGTTTTTACATAGTACTCTATAGACATATCCTGCAGAACTTTCTGGCGAGTTCCTGATTGAGAAATTCTTTAAAGCATCATTATCAAAGGATTTATGCAACATGTGAAGTAAGGTCAAAATATTACTAAAAGGGAGAAATTAAAAGGTTCTCGGTGTCAAGGGGAGGTTTTGATTTAACTCTATAAAATGATTTCTTTGCCAGCTTAAGGGATTTATCAATGAAAGATTTAGATTATCTAGCTTGGATCTCAAATTCATCATCAATAAACTCTGGACTGCATATACGTAATTCCCTAAGGAACATAGTCTGCAATGATGATAATCTAACTTTATCATGTTGAATTGTGTAATAATGGTTATATGAGCGTATATCAGTAGGTGTCCTGTTTATGCTAAACTTAAACATGTTTCCATCCCTGTGGATTATGTAATCTGAAACTGGCAACATACAATTATTTTTAATTTCTACAGTAAATTTGATGGAAGTGACTAAAATATCAAGTAAAGGAAAAATTTTTAAATTTTCATTTGCTGGCCGAACACCAAGAACATCATCTACATACCTAAACCAAATTGCATTAGAAGGTAAGATAATCTTTAGTCATTTTGTTCTAAAGAGTTCTATGTAAAGACTTAGTACAGGAGAGAGAGGGTTACTCATTACCATACCAAATTTCTGAGCATAATATACCCCCATTGAATTTAAATACACAGCCATTTATACATAATTTGATCAATTTGATAAAAACAGACTTTAAAACAGATAATTGAATATTACTGAAGTCTTCAACTAAATATTCTAGGAGGTCATCAAATGCAACTTTTGTGAACAGAGATGAAACATCAAAGCTAACCAGTATAAAATCAAAATCAACATTGATATCATTAAACTTGTAAGATAAATCTACATTGTTCACGATAGTAATGGGCTTAATAAAGAAACTAACCATTTTGACCATTTGCATGGCCTTGCTGGAAAATTTGGTTTATGTGCTTTGATAAGTTCATACATATATGGCAATGACGTTGACAAAGAGATGGATGAACAGCTAGGTTGCCTGTCGACCGACTGCTGTAACCAGGATTCGAACCTATGCGCTCGACCCTGGGCGAACAGTGAATGCATCACGTTCACCAACGCTAACTACTGATATGATGTAAACTTGTGTGTGTTGATACGCTTGAAGTGAACACGGATGTATGGTACAGACGTAGGCCTTTATGCTCATGGCCAGGAGACCTAAGTACTTGGCCAGATTAGACAGACTAGGTTAAACTGGTTACCCTGATGCTCATCCCTGTTAAGCCATGCGCAGCCCTGTCAAGCCATGCGCAGCCCTGTTAAGCCATGCTCAGTCCTGGTAAGCCATGCTCAGCCCTGTTAAGCCATGCGCAGCCCTGTTAAGCCATGCGCAGCCCTGTTAAGCCATGCGCAGCCCTGTCAAGCCATGCTCAGCCCTGTTAAGCCATGCGCAGCCCTGTTAAGCCATGCGCAGCCCTGGTAAGCCATGCTCTGCCCTGGTAAGCCATGCGCTGCCCTGTTAAGCCATGCTCTGCCCTGTTAAGCCATGCGCAGCCCTGTTAAACCATGCTCTGCCCTGGTAAGCCATGCTCTGCCCTGTTAAACCATGCGCAGCCCTGTTAAACCATGCGCAGCCCTGTTAAACCATGCGCCACGTAACTCAATTTTACGTTTAACTTATGACGAGAGGTAATCCTCAGATCTGCATCTTCTAATAACGTATCATATAAACAACTTAAACCCATTTCAATGTATTTTTCCATAATTGCATCGAACTAATATTTTATTCCAGATTTTTCTTTATCACGCAGGAGAGATAAAATGGAAGACCTGTTCTATAGATTTACAGAAATCCAACATTTCTGCTTCCTGGTTTATGGAGTAACACTATATTTCACACTCAGGGATCTTCTCTCACTCTGATGAAGTTGGATACACACACACACACACACACATACAGATGTAATACATATTAATCTTGTTAACGTCTGGTCTTGACACATCTCAAATAAAGTGACGCTTTTGCCTCAGAGAGCAAGCCTCCATTT
Source organism: Panulirus ornatus (assembly GCF_036320965.1). Classification (NCBI taxonomy): domain Eukaryota; kingdom Metazoa; phylum Arthropoda; class Malacostraca; order Decapoda; family Palinuridae; genus Panulirus; species Panulirus ornatus. The sequence continues at coordinate 13,763,390 of NC_092272.1, forward strand.
CAACAACATGAATGCATTGATATCTTTGCTTTTGAGTGTGGATATGTGTTGATGACCCCCTGACATCTCATTCTGGAAGACAGCATCATATGCAGTATCACGTATTGGCTACTGATGGCGTCTTCAGGTCAATGTTTTTCGTTAATCGTTAGGATTTGCCGAAGGAGCTTTACTTTCTATGTCAACAGCTCTGTTGCTCGTTGCCCTAAAACCTCAACAAAATTGCGAGCATAAGTGATAATGACCGACGTAATTGAGATGGTGTACTGGTCTTCGAAAACATGATTGTGGCATTTTTCACCAGTCATACGGCGTAATGTTATTGGAAGACAAAGTTTAGACATGTTTTCATTGGCTCTTTCTCCTTAGCGAAACACAAAGCCTAAGAGATCTCAAGTCCACAAATTATCTTAGTTGTTGTGATCAGCAGTTGTCTTAATATATGGTAAGAGAGGAGAACTTGGAGTTAATCTGGTGACTTCTTAAACCTGGGAAACAGAGCTGATGGTGACTATGCTATAGTACCTTTTGAGAGGGAAATTCGCAGCTGTGGAATGCCTAGTCACAATCCCTCAGACCAGCATAATGAGCAAGGACGCCCGGCTACCTCAGGGCGATTTGTGTTTCATGTCAGCATCAGAGGGTATAGGCAGATGAATGCCCTGATCAAGAAAATGTCTCTCTCTCTCTCTCTCTCTCTCTCTCTCTCTCTCTCTCTCTCTCTCTCTCTCTCTCTCTCTCTCTCTCTCTCTCTCTCTGTAGAGAGTGATTCTGGCCGATTTTATGAACTTGGTCGCAGGCATATTTTTCTCTACCAAACCGTCACCGAATTAACAAGGGAAACTAAAATACTTGATTCAAGTTCTTGCATGGCAGTAGTTCTTAGTAACTAACACTCGTGTTTGAGAACATCTAGGCACTTATGACCATAACATGGTTAGGTTCAACGTAATATCAAATCCGACTCTCCTAAAACCAGTATTATTACTCCCTAACTTAATAAGGGTAGGTTTTGATAGGGTGCATGGCACATTAACAAACCTTACTCTTGTTGGTTCAAGCCCAGAGGAATTGTGGGCCAGTTTTAAGTATCAGTTTATGCATCATCAAGTCGCATTCGCATATATGACAGAAACAATAGACACAACAAGCCTGAATGATACTCCCAAGATATTGTAATATCTATACGGAGTTGAATTATACTCTAAAAGGTTATGAGATCAAACAGTGACCCAAATACTGCAACGCAATAGAACACTCTCAGAAAACAAGTGAAAGGTCTTATCAAAGAAGCCAAGAGAGAGAGATTCCGAAGTGAGTATTGCAAGAGATAGTCATAGGGATTCTAAAAGATTTTATAGATATGTCAACATGAGAAACATATAGGGAGTGGAACAGGACACTTAGCAAACGATGATGGGGAACCCGTTGTGGAAGATAAAAGCATAGCAACATCCCTGAACAAGTTTTTTAGTTCTATTTTCATACGAGATAGCAACAAAATGAATTTTGAGATAGGGGTAAATAGCACTCACACGATACCAGAATTAACCGTTACATTTAGGGAAATACAAACAGATAGACAAGTTAAAGACTAATGAAAGCCCATTTCCCGTTGGTTTCTATCTACGAGAAGAAATGAACGTCAAACACGAAATAAGCGGACATTTAACCCGGGTTTTCAATAAGTCGCTTCAGGAAGGATTAGTCCCCAAGGATTGGAGATTGGTAGAGGTCGTTTCCATACACGAAAAGGGAAGCCGCGAAATCGTAGCCTACCTGGAACAACATAGCTCATTACTAATAATCAGCATAGCCTTAGAAAGCACAAATCATATCTCACAAACCTCCTTTATCATAGATTATAATCATCCGTAACACACGACAGGAAAAATGCAATAGATGTTATGTTTCTGGACTGCCAGGAAGTATTCGATAAAGCCCCCCACGTCAAAGTGATGTTTAATGGACGAGCCTTGGAGATTACTGGTTGCATAGGAAATTTGATAGAAGCCTAGTTACATGGTAGGAAGTAGAGAGTCGTAATGAATAGTACATCATCACCGTGGTCACCTCTTACTAGTGGGGTTCCCCAGGGATCCGTACTTGGGCCTATACTTTTCATTATCTAAACTAATGATATAGACGTAGGGCTAAATATCATAGTGTCCAAATTTGTGGATGATAAAAGATTAGCAATGCCATATTGACTGAAGAAGATAAGCCAAGATAACAAGAAGATCTTGATGAATGGTCTAGGAAATGGCAGATTTCATTTAATGTCAATAAATGTCAACTGTTACAGGTAGGAAAACTCAACAATGAATCTAATTATGAACCGATGGGCTACAAGACAAAGGACATCCTTTGTGTGAGGGATCTAGGAGTCACTGTCGCCAGTAAGTTCAAAATCTTCCGGTATTGCAATGAAGCTGCCAAGAAAGCATAGTGGATGTTAGGATTTATAAACAGAAAACTTTACAAACAAAAGCAAAGATGTGATATTATCAGTATACCTAAGTGAAGTTAGATCACACCTCGAATATGCAGGGAAGTATTGGGCTCCCAATTATGCAAGGATATTCTTCAATTAGAAGCAGTGCTGCGAAGAGCAACTAAATTGATTCCTTCCGTGGAGAGACTGCCAGAATTAAGTTATAAACATACTCTGTCAATATCACCAGCCAACAGCATCTTTATCGAACTCTTCCTTAATCTTTCATGGTGTCTAATATCCTTTCTGCATGGTTGAGAAGGTTGTGTTAGATACTTGTAAGGGTTGTCTTGACGTTTCTATCTAAATCCATGAATATATCTTAGGGAACGAGTTGAGAGGTCAGTGGAGCAGCTGGGAATGAATGAGGATATGTGGGTGAGGCATTTTCAATCCAGTAGGCGGTCGTGTATCTATCGCTGCGTGCTACTTGGTTCTTCCAAGTATATATATATATTTATATATATATATATATATATATATATATATATATATATATATATATATATATATAATATATATTTTTTTTTTTTTTTTTTTTATACTTTGTCGCTGTCTCCCGCGTTTGCGAGGTAGCGCAAGGAAACAGACGAAAGAAATGGCCCCACCCCCCCCCCCCCATACACATGTACATACACACGTCCACACACGCAAATATATATACCTACACAGCTTTCAATGGTTTACCCCAGACGCTTCACATGCCCTGATTCAATCCACTGACAGCACGTCAACCCCGGTATACCACATCGATCCAATTCACTCTATTCCTTGCCCTCCTTTCACCCTCCTGCATGTTCTGGCCCCGATCACACAAAATCTTTTTCACTCCATCTTTCCACCTCCAATTTGGTCTCCCACTTCTCCTCGTTCCCTCCACCTCCGACACATATATCCTCTTGGTCAATCTTTCCTCACTCATTCTCTCCAGGTGCCCAAACCATTTCAAAACACCCTCTTCTGCTCTCTCAACCACGCTCTTTTTATTTCCACACATCTCTCTTACCCTTACGTTACTTACTCGATCAAACCACCTCACACCACACATTGTCCTCAAACATCTCATTTCCAGCATATCCATCCTCATGCGCACAACTCTATCCATAGCCCATGCCTCGCAACAATACAACATTGTTGGAACCACTATTCCTTCAAACATACCCATTTTTGCTTAACGAGATAATGTTCTCGACTTCCACACATTCTTCAAGGTTCCCAGAATTTTCGCCCCCTCCCCCACCCTATGATACATTTCCGCTTCCATGGTTCCAACCGCTGCCAGATCCACTCCCAGATATCTAAAACACTTTACTTCCTCAAGTTTTTCTCCATTCAAACTTACCTCCCAATTGACTTGACCCTCAACCCTACTGTACCTAATAACCTTGCTCTTATTCACATTTACTCTTAACTTTCTTCTTTCACACACTTTACCAAACTCAGTCACCAGCTTCTGCAGTTTCTCACATGAATCAGCCACCAGCGCTGTATCATCAGCGAACAACAACTGACTCACTTCCCAAGCTCTCTCATCCCCAACAGACTTCATACTTGCCCCTCTTTCCAAAACTATTGCATTTACCTCCCTAACAACCCCATCCATAAACAAATTAAACAACCATGGAGACATCACACACCCCTGCCGCAAACCTACATTCACTGAGAATCAATCACTTTCCTCTCTTCCTACACGTACACATGCCTTACATCCTCGATAAAAACTTTTCACTGCTTCTAACAACTTGCCTCCCACACCATATATTCTTAATACCTTCCACAGAGCATCTCTATCAACTCTATCATATGCCTTCTCCAGATCCATAAATGCTACATACAAATCCATTTGCTTTTCTAAGTATTTCTCACATACATTCTTCAAAGCAAACACCTGATCCACACATCCTCTACCACTTCTGAAACCACACTGCTCTTCCCCAATCTGATACTCTGTACATGCCTTCACCCTCTCAATCAATACCCTCCCATATAATTTACCAGGAATACTCAACAAACTTATACCTCTGTAATTTGAGCACTCACTCTTATCCCCTTTGCCTTTGTACAATGGCACTATGCACGCATTCCGCCAATCCTCAGGCACCTCACCATGAGTCATACGTACATTAAATAACCTAATAATACAATAATACAGTCACCCCCTTTTTTAATAAATTCCACTGCAATACCATCCAAACCTGTTGCCTTGCCGGCTTTCATCTTCCGCAAAGCTTTTACTACCTCTTCTCTGTTTACCAAATCATTTTCCCTAGGAAAAGACGTTCCCAGAAACCTTCGCCCCCCTCCCCCACCCTGTGACTCACTTCCGCTTCCATGGTTCCATCTGCTGCCAAATCCACTCCCAAATATCTAAAACACTTCACTTCCTCAAGTTTTTCTCCATTCAAACTTTCCTCCCAGTTGACTTGTCCCTCAACGCTACTGTACCTAAAAACCTTGCTCTTATTCACATTTACTCTCAGCTTTCTTCTTTCACACACTTTACCAAACTTAGCCACTAGCTTTTGCAGTTTCTCACGCGAATCAGCAACCAGCGCTATTTCTTCAGCGATCAACAACTGACTCACTTCCCAAGCTCTCTCATCCACAGCAGACTGCATACTTGCCCCTCTCTCCAATATATATATATATATATATATATATATATATATATATATATATATGTGGTATACCGGGGGTATATGTGGTATACCGGGGTTGACGTGCTGTCGGTGGATTGAATCAGGGCATGTGAAGCGTCTGGGGTAAGCTATGGAAAGCTGTGTAGGTATGTATATTTGCGTGTGTGGACGTATGTATATACATGTGTATGGGGGGGGTTGGGCCATTTCTTTCGTCTGTTTCCTTGCGCTACCTCGCAAACGCGGGAGACAGCGACAAAGTATAATACAAAAAAATAAATATAAATAAATAAAAAAAAAAATATATATATATATATATATATATATATATATATATATATATATATATATATATATATATTTTTTTTTTATTTTTTTTTTTTGCTTTGTCGCTGTCTCCCGTGTTTGCGAGGTAGCGCAAGGAAACAAACGAAAGAAATGGCCCAACCCACCCCCATACACATGAATATACATACGTCCACACACGCAAATATACATACCTACACAGCTTTCCATGGTTTACCCCAGACGCTTCACATGCCCTGATTCAATCCACTGACAGCACGTCAATCCTAGTATACCACATCGATCCAATTCACTCTATTCCTTGCCCTCCTTTCACCCTCCTGCATGTTCAGGCCCGATCACAAAAAATCTTTTTCAATCCATCTTTCCACCTCCAATTTGGTCTCCCACTTCTCCTCGTTCCCTCCACCTCCGACACATATATCCTCTTGGTCAATCTTTCCTCACTCATTCTCTCCATGTGCCCAAACCATTTCAAAACACCCTCTTCTGCTCTCTCAAACACGCTCTTTTTATTTCCACACATCTGTCTTACCCTTACGTTACTTACTCAATCAAACCACCTCACACCACACATTGTCCTCAAACATCTCATTTCCAGCACATCCATCCTCCTGCGCACAACTCTATCCATAGTCCACGCCTCGCAACCATACAACATTGTTGGAACCACTATTCCTTCAAACATACCCCCACCCTATGATCCACTTCCGCTTCCATGGTTCCATCCGCTGCCAGATCCACTCCCAGATATCTAAAACACTTCACTTCCTCCAGTTTTTCTCCATTCAAACTTACCTCCCAATTGACTTGACCCTCAACCCTACTGTACCTAATAACCTTGCTCTTATTCACATTTACTCTGAACTTTCTTTTTTCACACACTTTACCAAACTCAGTCACTAGCTTCTGCAGTTTCTCACATGAATCAGCCACCAGCGCTGTATCATCAGCGAACAACAACTGACTCACTTCCCAAGCTCTCTCATCCCCAACAGACTTCATACTTGCACCTTTTTCCAAAACTCTTGCATTCACCTCCCTGACAACCCCATCCATAAACAAATTAAACAACCATGGAGACATCACACACCCCTGCCGCAAACCTACATTCACTGAGAACCAATCACTTTCCTCTCTTCCTACACGTACACATGCCTTACATCCTCGATAAAAACTTTTCTCTGCTTCTAACAACTTGCCACCCACACCATATATTCTTAATACCAGAGCATCTCTATCAGCTCTATCATATGCCTTCTCCACATCCATAAATGCTACATGCAAATCCATTTGCTTTTCTAAGTATTTCTCACATACATTCTTCAAAGCAAACACCTGATCCACACATCCTCTACCACTTCTGAAACCACACTGCTCCTCCCCAATCTGATGCTCTGTACATGCCTTCACCCTCTCAATCAATACCCTCCCATATAATTTACTAGGAATACTCAACAAACTTATACCTCTGTAATTTGAGCACTCACTCTTATCCCCTTTGCCTTTGTACAATGGCACTATGCACGCATTCCGCCAATCCTCAGGCACCTCACCATGAGTCATACGTACATTAAATAACCTTATCAACCAGTCAATAATACAGTCACCCCCTTTTTTAATAAATTCCACTGCAATACCATCCAAACCTGCTTTCTTGCCGGCTTTCATCTTCCGAAAAGCTTTTACTACCTCTTCTCTGTTTACCAAATCATTTTCCCTAACCCTCTCACTTTGCACACCACCTCGACCAAAACACCCTATATCTGTCACTCTATCATCAAACACATTCAACAAACCTTCAAAATACTCACTCCATCTCCTTCTCACATCACTACTACTTGTTATCACCTCCCCATTTGCGCCCTTCACTGAAGTTCCCATTTGCTCCCTTGTCTTACGCACTTTATTTACCTCCTTCCAAAACATCTTTTTATTCTCCCTAAAATTTAATGATACTCTCTCACCCCCACTCTCATTTGCCCTCTTTTTCACCTCTTGCACCTTTCTCTTGACCTCCTCTCTCTTTCTTTTATACATCTCCCACTCAATTGCATTTTTTCCCTGCAAAAATCGTCCAAATGCCTCTCTCTTCTCTTTGACTAATAATCTTACTTCCTCATCCCACCACTCACTACCCTTTCTAATCAACCCACCTCCCACGCTTCTCATGCCATAAGCTTATTTTGCGCAATCAATCACTGATTCCCTAAATACATCCCATTCCTCCCCCACTCCCCTTACTTCCATTGTTCTCACCTTTTTCCATTCTGTACTCAGTCTCTCTTGGTACTTCCTCACACAAGTCTCCTTCCCAAGCTCACTTACTCTCACCACCCTCTACGCCCCAGCATTCACTCTTCTTTTCTGAAAACCCATACAAATCTTCACCTTAGCTTCCACAAGATAATGATCAGACATCCCTCCAGTTGCACCTCTCAGCACATTAACATCCAAAAGTCTCTCTTTCGCGCGCCTGTCAATTAACACGTAATCCAATAACGCTCTCTGGTCATCTCTCCTACTTACATACGTATACTTATGTATATCTCGCTTTTTAAACCAGGTATTCCCAATCACCAGTCCTTTTTCAGCACATAAATCAACAAGCTCTTCACCATTTCCATTTACAACACTGAACACCCCATGTATACCAATTATTCCCTCAACTGCCACATTACTCACCTTTGCATTCAAATCACCTATCACTATAACCCGGTCTCGTGCATCAAAACCACTAGCACACTCATTCAGCTGCTCCCAAAACACTTGCCTCTCAAGATCTTTCTTCTCATGCCCAGGTGCATATGCACCAATAATCACCCATTTCTCTCAATCAACTTTCAGTTTTACCCATATTAATTGAGAATTTACTTTCTTACATTCTATCACATACTACCACAACTCCTGTTTCATGAGTACTGCTACTCCTTCCCTTGCTCTTGCCCTCTCACTAACCCCTGACTTTACTCACAAGACATTCCCAAACCACTCTTCCCCTTTACCCTTGAGCTTCGTTTCACTTAGAGCCAAAACATCCAGGTTCCTTTCATCAAACATACTACCTATCTCTCCTTTTTTCACATCTTGGTTATATCCACACAGATTTAGACACCCCAGTCTGAATATATATATATATATATATATATATATATATTCATATTGGAAAGGATCACAATATTGTGCGTGATCAAGTATATTCCTATGAGTCCACAAGGAAAATGAAAGACGATAAGTTCCCATGTGCACTTTCGTGTAATAATAACATCATCAGGGGAGACACAAGAGAGAAATATAACAGTCAGTTGATATACATCGAAGAGACGAAGCTAGGACGCCATTTGGTAAACATGTGATTGTCCAAAACATACAATGAGCGTTCATTGAAAGACGATAAGTTCCCAAGTGCACTTTCGTGTAATGATAACATCATCAGGGGAGACACAAGAGAGAAATATAACAGTCAGATGATATACATCGAAGAGACGAAGCTAGGACGCCATTTGGTAAACATGTGATTGTCCAAAACATACAATGAATGTTCATGTACTTATCATTTTACAAATTCTATCAACAATAAATTTATCTAATTTCTATAGACCATCACTAATATTAAGATTATAATTCTATGTGTATTCAATAATAGATGATTGAATGATATCTCTCTTGGTAATAGAGAGGAGGTAGTAAAAGCTTTTCGGAAGATGAAAGCCGGCAAGAAAGCAGGTTTGGATGGTATTGCAGTGGAATTTATTAAAAAAGGGGGTGACTGTATTATTGACTGGTTGATAAGGTTATTTAATGTATGTATGACTCATGGTGAGGTGCCTGAGGATTGGCGGAATGCGTGCATAGTGCCATTGTACAAAGGCAAAGGGGATAAGAGTGAGTGCTCAAATTACAGAGGTATAAGTTTGTTGAGTATTCCTGGTAAATTATATGGGAGGGTATTGATTGAGTGGGTGAAGGCATGTACAGAGCATCAGATTGGGGAAGAGCAGTGTGGTTTCAGAAGTGGTAGAGGATGTGTGGATCAGGTGTTTGCTTTGAAGAATGTATGTAAGAAATACTTAAAAAAGCAAATGGATTTGTATGTAGCATTTATGGATCTGGAGAAGGCATATGATAGAGTTGATAGAGATGCTCTGTGGAAGGTATTAGGAATATATGGTGTGGGAGGAAAGTTGTTAGAAGCAGTGAAAAGTTTTTATCGAGGATGTAAGGCATGTGTACGTGTAGGAAGAGAGGAAAGTGATTGGTTCTCAGTGAATGTAGGTTTGCGGCAGGGGTGTGTGATGTCTCCATGGTTGTTTAATTTGTTTATGGATGGGGTTGTTAGGGAGGTGAATGCAAGAGTTTTGGAAAGAGGGGCAAGTATGAAGTCTGTTGGGGATGAGAGAGCTTGGGAAGTGAGTCAGTTGTTGTTCGCTGATGATACAGCGCTGGTGGCTGATTCATGTGAGAAACTGCAGAGGCTGGTGACTGAGTTTGGTAAAGTGTGTGAAAGAAGAAAGTTAAGAGTAAATGTGAATAAGAGCAAGGTTATTAGGTACAGTAGGGTTGAGGGTCAAGTCAATTGGGAGGTGAGTTTGAATGGAGAAAAACTGGAGGAAATGAGGTGTTTTAGATATCTGGGAGTGGATCTGGCAGCGGATGGAAACATGGAAGCGGAAGTGGATCATAGGGTGGGGGAGGGGGCGAAAATTCTGGGAGCCTTGAAGAATGTGTGGAAGTCGAGAACATTATCTCGTAAAGCAAAAATGGGTATGTTTGAAGGAATAGTGGTTCCAACAATGTTGTATGGTTGCGAGGCGTGGACTATGGATAGAGTTGTGCGCAGGAGGATGGATGTGCTGGAAATGAGATGTTTGAGGACAATGTGTGGTGTGAGGTGGTTTGATTGAGTAAGTAACGTAAGGGTAAGAGAGATGTGTGGAAATAAAAAGAGCGTGGTTGAGAGAGCAGAAGAGGGAGTTTTGAAATGGTTTGGTCACATGGAGAGAATGAGTGAGGAAAGATTGACCAAGAGGATATATGTGTCGGAGGTGGAGGGAACGAGGAGAAGAGGGAGACCAAATTGGAGGTGGAAAGATGGAGTGAAAAAGATTTTGTGTGATCGGGGCCAGAACATGCAGGAGGGTGAAAGGAGGGCAAGGAATAGAGTGAATTGGAGCGATGTGGTATACCGGGGTTGACGTGCTGTCAGTGGATTGAATCAAGGCATGTGAAGCGTCTGGGGTAAACCATGGAAAGCTGTGTAGGTATGTATATTTGCGTGTGTGGACGTATATATATACATGTGTATGGGGGTGGGTTGGGCCATTACTTTCGTCTGTTTTCTTGCGCTACCTCGCAAACGCGGGAGACAGCGACAAAGCAAAAAAAAAAAGAAAAAAAGATATATATATATATTACGCACTTCATATCATATGTAGAATATTTTGTATATTTTGATTGACTACCATGCTAACGGAAAGGATATTCTTTTCAAACTTACGTCTGGCAAACAAGCTTTTATTAATCGATGCTGAAATCACTTTTATATGAATACTTCTATAACCTAGATTTACCATGCAGGCAGACCGACCTACTCGCATCAACCTATCATTAAGAGAACCACTTACAAATTACACCGCAAGCAACAGACAAATAGGCATAAACAAAGGTAGCCCTCCCAAAAAAAAAATGTGGAAAGCCATGTAAACAGACGAACATAAACTTAATCATATACAAACACACTCGGCTGGACAAGGCGGAGAGACGAGAGCAGATATCGCGCACGCAGATGCATACCGGTGGTCATTAACGTTGCGCTTACTGCTAATTTGTTTTATATATTTGTTCCGACTGTTATAACTGCGCCACTTGTCACCAGCTAAGTAGGGCGCTTATCGTTCGTGGGGTTTTTGTCAACGTCATAGCAGCTGTGCCCACCACCTCCCTCCCTGAAACCTGTGCGAGGACCTGGACACTGGCCCGTACCTCAAGGTGAAGCAAGTGGCAGATTAATAACTGTAGTTTTCGCATCTTTGTCTTTTCAAGTCTGTGGCTCTGTATCCAGGGAGATGAAGAGATCAATGTGGGGTAACTGAGTGTCTGTGTGTGAATACCTATTTGTACTGTACTGGAAAGGAATTGTGCTCTTATGGGCCCTATGTCTTGAACTTTCTCTATTAACATTCAAGTTTATAACCTTCTGTTTACTCCCCCGCATCTATAATATCCTCGTTCAGTTTATTCCATGAATCTGGCGTTTTTATACTATATAAGTACTTCCTTACCTACTTTTTTTCTTAACAAGTTTCGAGATTATCTTTTCTAAGTTAGTTGAGATGACACCCGGATTACTGAACGTTATATATATCTTTTAGTTTCCCGACGGAGGCTTCAGTCATGGACAAATGTCCACATTAAGGCCGGGCCTTAATTGAAATATAGAGAGAATTATGAAAGGGAGAAAGAAGAGATAAGAGTAAGTATTTACGAATTTTGAGGAATGAAACGCCTCTCCTTTAAAATGTGCCAGGTCTTAGTGATTGGGAAAGACATGAGAAGGTAGAGAGAGATCCAGAGCTTTGAGGTGGGAGCAGTACTACATAAAAGGACGAATCAATCCTTTGTATAAACGGAGCAACTGTTCAGAAGAAAAGGAATGTCGATATCTAAACAGGATTTCCAGTTTCTTAGAGGTAGACTCTGCTATTTCCGTAATGTAGGATTTCCAAGACAGATTAATACTAAGCATGTTCATTGAGTCAAGATGTGGAATTACAGAACCGTCAGGGTAGAGACGAAAGCTGTGAAAAAACTTTAAGAGAGATGGGTAGAAACTGGATCTTGGAGGCACTGAGCTTAATAAAATTTTGTTTACACATTGAAATATCATCCCGTCTAAGTTTAAGTTTATTGAGGAAGCTGTGTCCAGACGAGATGCAGATTAAGCGAGGGAAAAAGGAATAGAATTGAAGGATGTGCATAAGTCGTCAGCGTATCAGTGCATTTGGTTATTTGTGGAAAAAAGATCCTGAATGACTTTCATTGATATGTCAGTATTAAGAATCATATAAGGAGTGGAATAGGACCTTTTGTAAACAAGGATTGGAACCCATTGTAGATGATAAAAGCCTAACAACAACCCTGAACAAGATTGCTTCGTTCTGTTTTCATGCAAGAACGTAACAACACGAATTTTGAAACGGTGTTGAATAGCATTCCCACGATATACAGTGTTGAATAGCACCCCCACGATATACATTGTTGAATAGCACTCCCACGATATATAGTGTTGAATAGCACTCCCACGATATACAGTGTTAAATAGCACACCCACGATATACAGTGTTAAATAGCACTCCTGCGATATACAGTGTTAAATGGCACTCCCACGATATACAGTGTTAAATAGCACTCCCACGATATACAGTGTTAAATAGCACTACTGCGATATACAGTATTAAATAGCACTCCCACGATATTCAGTGTTGAATAGCACTCCCACTATATACAGTGTTAAATAGCACACCCATGATATACAGTGTTAAATAGCACTCCTGCGATATACAGTGTTAAATAGCACTCCCATGATATAAAGTGTTAAATAGCACACCCACGATATACAGTGTTAAATAGCACTACTGCGATATACAGTGTTAAATAGCACTCCCACGATATAGTGTTAAATAGCACTCCCACGATATACAGTGTTAAATAGCACACCCACGATATACAGTGTTAAATAGCACTCCTGCGATATACAGTGTTAAATAGCACTCCCATGATATAAAGAACTTACCGTCACAGTTAAACAAATATAAACGCAGTTAGATAAGCTGAAGACCAATAAAAGCCCAGATCCTGATCATTTCTATCCACGAGAAATTACAACCGTCATACGCGAAATTGCCGGACTATTGACCTACATCCAGGAAGTAATAATCCTACAGGACTGGAAAATGGCAGACCTCACTCCTATACACAGAAAGGGAAGCCGTGAATTACCTTGTAATGACCATCCTGTTGATCTCATATCTCTTATATGTAAACTTCTAGAGTCGATTACACTAGTCATTAAAATTCTAACTTCTTTTCGATCCCACGAATTAAAATCAATGGACGATATAGTACGTATTACTCTGAATTCGAATCTGTTTTTAGAATTCATCTACGAGTGACAGAACAATCAAATTTCACAATAAGCGTATATTGCTCATTTACAAATAAGGCTGATATCACACTTAAAAAGGGAGCGATTTTCGGCTATATTTGTCGTCATTAACATCCCTCCTCAGTGACCAGCTTAGTAATAGCCTGCCAACAGAAAGAGGCTCCATTTTCCTTGGTATTGCTTTTCCATGTCCAAAATGTCCTGGTGAAATCTTTCCCGCTGTCTGTGAAAGAACATTTTTGCGATATGAAAGTCAGTTCACCGCAGATGTAGCAGAAAGATTTCGGATTATTTACACAGTTTTATGGTGTTGGATGGCGTATCAACACAACACTTGAATACACAAAAGTACAATCTGTCAACAGAGAGGAAAAGACACAGTTTACACATTGAGTTCCATCTTGCAACTGACAGAGAATTGCTACTCAGGACCACATGGCCACTGTCTGAATGTCCTCACATTTCCAGTCGTGTTTCTGCAGGCCCCTCATTCATCTAGGTTGGTGCTTTCAAAAAGAAGCTGTTGCCCCTCACAAACAATGAAAATAGCTGTGTTTGTTAAACATTTTGTTCCAAATGCGACGTAAAGCATTGGTACATGTATACTATTCGTAATGATATGCAAGTATGCTGGAGCAAAACACTATGAGTGATGGAGAAATTCTGAAAATATATTTAGATTTAACGTGCAAAAATACATATGAAATAGATATTTCTTTGCATGGGACAAAAATTGTTGTTGACCATTGCTGTTTGCGATGAAGCAGAAACCAATCTGGAAAAATACAGCCTGGTGAATAATACACAGCATGGTTTTAAAAGAACCTGCTCATCATGCTTTAAAAACCTCTTCGAATTTCATCATACATCATTCAATACCCACAACAAGACATAGGCAATAGATGTAATATTTCTGGACTTGCAGAAAGCATTCGACAAAGTCCCACATGTTAAACTGATGCACACAACTTCTGGGCTTTGGGGGATTACTGGTGGCATGGGACATTGGATAGAAGCTTGGTTACGTGACAGGAAGCAGAGTCGTAATGACTGGTGAATCATCACTGTGGTCACCCGTTACCAGTGGGGTTCCCCAGGGATGCGTGCTGGGGCCTATACTTTTCATCATTTATGTTAACGATATTGACGTAGGGCTAAATAATCTAGTTTGCCAATGTGCAGATGACACAAAGATTGGCAGTGCCATGTTAGCAGAAGATGAGCTAAGATTACAAGTGGAATGATCTAATAAATAGCATATGCTATTTCACGTCAACGAATGTTGTCTGTTACAAGTAGAACACCTTAAAAAAGTTTATGAACCGATGGGCCACAAGATAAAGGACACTCAGTGCAAGATATCTAAGGGTCACTAACTCCAATAGCTTCAAATTCTCCCAGCATTGTAATAGAGCTGCCTTTCAAGAAAGTAAAAAGTATTTTGATTTAGTTACAAAAACTTTAAGTACAAGAGCAAAGATGTGATCTTAGCACTATACCTAAGTCTAGTTGGACTAAATCTCGAATACGCAGTGCATTTTTGGGTCGCTAAGTAAGCAAGGATATTCTTAAATTGGAAGCAGTGCAGCGAAGAACAACAAAATTCATTCCATCCTTGCGTAACAAATCATATAAACCATATGAGGAGTGACTGCGAGAATTAGACGTGTTTGCCCTACACAAGAGGCGCCTCTGGGGCAAGTTGATATAATGTTTCAAAATACATGAAGGATTCAATAACGTCGATATGCAAAAGTTCTTTACAGTAACGCCACCATTACCGACGAGAGAAAATGAATCAAAACTTGAAAGGTCACCCAGTTAATCTGGACTGTACAAAATATCTTTTTACCAATGGCATTACTGATGCGTGGAATAAGTTCCCATGAACTCTCTTTTCAGATCAACACCCTTAATATCTTCAAAATTAGTTTTGGTCATCATTTGACACTCTCCGATACTGAATAATACATTTAATACAGTAAAGCAGTGGTTTATCATGCCACCTTCTTAACCCCTAATATCTTCCTGGCCATGTTGTGGTAACATACCAACACTGATTATCCCATGTCACTCTTCGATACTGAATAATACATTTCATACATTAAAGCAGTGGTATATCATGCCACCTTCTCAACCCCTAATATCTTCCTGGCCATGTTGTGGTAACATACCAACACTGATTATCCCATGTCACCTGCTTAGAGAGAGAGTAAATGAGAATAACTGTATCATTCTTCAACATCTTAGGATTGATATAGTCATGATAAGTCGTGGGGTTAGAGCTTACGTTTACCCTTAGTGTTGTGTTTTTATGACTAAAAAAGTGAAGGGATGCATGTCGCTGGTGATGGGTTGCTTGATGCATGTCGCTGGTGATGGGTTGTTTAATGCATGTCGCTGGTGATGGGATGCATGGTGCATGTCGCTGGTGATGGGTTGTTTAATGCATGTCGCTGGTGATGGGATGCATGATGCATGTCGCTGGTGATGGGTTGTTTGATGCATGTCGCTGGTGATGGGTTGCTTGATGCATGTCGCTGGTGATGGGTTGCTTGATGCATGTCGCTGGTGATGGGTTGTTTGATGCATGTCGCTGGTGATGGGATGCATGGTGCATGTCGCTGGTGATGGGTTGTTTGATGCATGTCGCTGGTGATGGGATGCATGATGCATGTCGCTGGTGAAGGGTTACCTAATACATGTCGCGGTTGATGGGATGCATGATATGTTCTTGTTCATCATACTTTTATTACTTTCGTATAGAAATTTCCTTCATGCTTATAAATCCTGCAAGGTATTTCTTCTGCATGTTTTCTTGCCGGCGTGTGCCGGCAGGAATGGACGGTGGGTAAAGAACCTTTGCTTTGCTATCCTTTTCTTCCACTGCTTTCAATTGGGCTGTTTTTATCTTTTAACTCTAATGCCAGATCACCTCGCTAGGACCTTGGATCTGTGTGGTAACTCTATGTAACTTAGATAGGAAAAGTGAGCGAAAGGTAGAGCAACAGAATTTAAAAGAGATGCACTTACCTAAAGACCTAAAAGACCTATCAGTGGACCAAGAAGAGAGGCTATCACACTTTCTTTGAATAAAGAAATACTTTGTTTGACGGACAGTTTCCCTGCAACGTTTACAGACGGTGATGAAAGCTCAGTGGGAGTCGGAGGAAGAAGAGTTTTTCCAAGCCCGATATACCTGATCCTTTGCCTCAATGGCCTCAGAACAGGAATGGTTGAACCATGGATAGGATGAAGAGGTCGTCTTGGACGAAAAGGGGATAAATGCGTCCATTCCCGCAAGAACAGCCTCTCTTATGCGTCTGGCTAAGACAAGAGCATCACCACATAAGAGACAGTAATTTACCCGAGGAAAGTCAATGAAGAAGTTACGAAAGTTATTCCAGTCAGTTTTCTTGAGATGTCAGTATTTACTCTTAGTAGGGGCAGCTGGAGGGAAAGTGCTGTTGAAGTAGAGATATTTATGAGAGTGTGATCAGGTTAACCAATTGGAGACGAGATTGTGTAGTTACAACGGAATGGACTAGAGGTGAAAAGATCTAGAATATTTGGAGATTGGTCACAGCGGTTAGGAATGGGAGATGATTTGCTCTAAATCATTGAGAATGGAGACCGTGAGGGCTTCGATCCCTCCACCATCCATATGGGAGGAATTCAACCATTCCCTATGGTGAAGGTTGAAACCCCTTAGGTAGAGGATCTCGACTTGCGAGTGAGAAGATAGCATAGTTTCATGGCAGGAGTTAAGATAGTCGAAGAAAGATATAAGATATAAGATTTACGGAATAGGGAGAGTAATAGACGAAACGGAGGAAGAGTGTGGTAATTGGGAGAAAGACCTTGAGCCATATACCATCAAAGTTTGGAAACTCAAGGCCCTTGGAGCGTGCAACAGGTGTGTTGATGTTGGAATAAGCACAAACACCACCTTTGAGCCGAAATCGTGGGTAGAGATTATAGATGGATATTAAGAAGGGACGAGCGAGATCGTCATTATACAACTGTGTCTCAGAGAGAAATAAGGTGTCAGGAGAGGTACTAGACAGATGGCGCTCAACTGAGGAGAAGTTGCTAAAAAGACAACGTATGTTGGCATAGTGAAGAGAAAACGTGGAAGGTCTACCAGAGAAGGAAAGGTCGCGGGAGGAGCCAGTACTTCCACTGCCAGAGCCTTCCCTCTCATTGGCAGTAGAGTCAGGAGAAAACCTTGAGATTCTTAGATCCCCATGATGCCGGGGACTAAGGAAGCCATAGAAATGTTGGACTCTATCATGATTATGTTTTAAGAACGTGTGAGTAGACAGGAATTGGCAAGAGTACTTATGTGAGGAAAGTAAGTGAGGTGTTCGGGTTGGTATGCTCATACCTGTCATAAGGTCTTATTATGTGAAAAGAAAGAGAACTGTTTACAAATTTTGCCTACAATATAGCCATTCAGTTTGTACACACATTTACTTATATTTATGTTGATATCATTTGTGTACTTGATAATTGAAGATTTAATGATATTTCTCGTGGTAAAGAAGTTACAGTTAATAACTGAATTGGCAATACGCCGGTCAGTACAATGACTATGATTCTTAACGAGATTAAACAAAGCATTTGATTATTGTCCTGTTCTAATACCATATTTATGTTGCTTAAGCCTAACACAGAGATCCTTACCAGTCTGCCCAACATAAAACATATTACAATTTCTTACACGGCACTCTGTAAACACAGCCTGCAGAATTTTCTAGAGAGTTATTGATTAAGATATTCTTTATTGTTATTGCTGAAGACAACAATTACATTAAAGGTTTTAAGCAACATGGGAAGTAATGTAAAATTATCAGTAGAAGGGAGAACTAAAAGGTTCTTGTTATCAATGGGAGGTTTGGGTTTAACTCAATAAAATGATTTCTTTGCCAACTTCAGAGACTCATCAATGAAAGATACAGGGTACTTTAACTTGCATCCAGTAGAAGATATCTTCTCAAACTCATTAATAAATTCTGGACTCGAATGATGATAATTTAAGTCTGTCATGTTAAGCTGAGTAATAATGGATATAAGGATAAACATTGGTGGGTTTTCAGCATATACTAAACTTAAACATGTTTCTGTCCCTATGCATCATGCAATATATAAATAGCATCTCACAATTATTTTCCACTGCCACAGTAAAGTTAACAGAAGGTACTAGATTGCAAAGTAAAGGAAGAAATGTTTGAAAGTTTAGAGAGAGAGAGAGAGAGAGAGAGAGAGAGAGAGAGAGAGAGAGAGAGAGAGAGAGAGAGAGAAACTGCCATTCGGTGCTTGAGAGTCGAACCGAAGCTACCGAGAACAACAGGTGGACAGCTTACCAGTGAACCATCGATGGGGCAAAAATCTCTCTCTCTCTCTCTCTCTCTCTCTCTCTCTCTCTCTCTCTCTCTCTCTCTCTCTCTCTCTCTCTCTCTCTCTCTCTCTCTCTCTCTGTGGAACTGCTACTTACAGCTCTCGGGCTTGGAGGGGGAAAGAGGCCGCCCACACCCCGGCTACTATGGGCTGCAAATCAACTCACAGGTATATGGACAATGGCCATATACCAGAACATATATTCACATGTTTCCCTGGGGATAGGGGAGAAAGAATACTTCCCACGTATTCCCTGCGTGTCGTAGAAGGCGACTAAAAGGGAAGGGAGCGGGGGGCTGGAAATCCTCCCCTCTCGTTTTTTTTTTTTTTTTTTTTTTTTTCCAAAAGAAGGAACAGAGAAGAGGTCCAGGTGAGGATATTCCCTCAAAGGCCCAGTCCTCTGTTCTTAACGCTACCTCGCTATCGCGGGAAATAGCGAATAGTATAAAAAAAAAGAAAAAGAAAATATTCACATGTACATCAGAGTAAAGAATTGTATCATTACACCCCTAGGGGTCGAACCCAGGCTACAGGGGTTCAATTTCCAGGTACTCAACGGTATGGCGAAATTGCAGACACCATAAGCCAGCACATCTTATGTAGAAGTATTGAAGAAGAGGCTCTAAATATGCGAACAAGGATACCAACTAGAAGATCCTTCAAAAACAACTGCTTCAAGCAACACACATTGCTCTTTTTTTTCTTGTCATAGAGCCAGTTCAGAGCCATTACCTAACCTGTCAACACGAAGAGGCATGATGACATAATACCTGCAGGCTCTAAGCTCACAGTTGGAAGAGAGGGGAAGGAAGACGACAAAATAGAAAAGAAAAAGGATGATGATAAACCTGGCAACGTTGGAGATAACGATAACACTAGCAGTTTTCAATCGCACTTTGGGATTCAACTCTGTTGAATCTATGGGATCTATGGAAGGTGCCATAGCCAGAGGCTGGGGAAAGGTTCACAACCCCTTCCCTCCTCCCCCTTGGTAGCTCTCCCGAGCCAGGGAAAGCGAGGGCTCAGCACAAAAGGCCGCTTCTTAAGCCAGCCTATTCAGCACATCACCGTGGAACTGCAGAGGTCTGAGGAATGGATATTCCCAACCATCGATTCCTACAGCTTTATACAGGATATCTGTCATAACGTCTATAGGAGACGAATTACACTATAAATATTCAGGAATGGGCAATATCAGTAAACGAATACTCTCCTAGAACAGAAGAAGATCGTGGTGTTGCTTGTGTTACCTTAAAGAGAAGCGACACTGAATTCTGAAACGATTACACGAACGGGAGAATTCAGCAACATATACCTATCCATTTATACTACCTATTGTCACGACGTCAGTGTACCAAACACGACCTAAATTCAGGTTGTGATCAATTTACCCAACAAAGAAGACAACTGTTTGGTGATATAGAGGGCGCGACACTGGGTTCCCCTCTCTATACTGTAGTTCACGATATCATGAAGGCTTTTGACAGAGGTGTAACGTCTGGGTTTGATCTCCAAATTCTCCTCTCTTTTGTGCAGCTTTCCTCACGTCTATCATATCAGCTTATATATATATATATATATATATATATATATATATATATATATATATATATATATATATATATATATATATATTTCTTTCTTTCAAACTATTCGCCATTTCCCGCATTAGCGAGGTAGCGTTAAGAACAGAGGACTGGGCCCTTGAGGGAATACCCTCACCTGGCCCAATTTTCCGTTCCTTCTTTTGGAAAATTAAAAAAAAAAAAAAAAAAACGAGAGGGGAGGATTTCCAGCCCCCCGCTCCCTCCCCTTTTAGTCGCCTTCTACGACACGCAGGGAATACGTGGGAAGTACTCTTAATCCCCTATCCCCAGGGATAGGATATATATATATATATATATATATATATATATATATATATATATATATATATATATATATATATATATATATATATATATATATATATATATAAATATATAAATAAAGAAATCCTCCCCTCCTTGTATTAACTTTCTAAAATGGGAAACAGAAGAAGGAGTCACGCGGGGAGTGCTCATCCTCCTCGAAGGCTCAGAGTGGGGTGCCTAAATGTGTGTGGATGTAACCAAGATGTGAAAAAAGGAGAGATAGGTAGTATGTTTGAGGAAAGGAACCTGGATGTTTTGGCTCTGAGTGAAACGAAGCTCAAGGGTAAAGGGGAAGAGTGGTTTGGGAATGTCTGGGGAGTAAAGTCAGGGGTTAGTGAGAGGACAAGAGCAAGGGAAGGAGTAGCAATACTCCTGAAACAGGAGTTGTGGGAGTATGTGATAGAGTGTAAGAAAGTAAATTCTCGATTAATATGGGTAAAACTGAATGTTGATGGAGAGATGTGGGTGATTATTGGTGCATATGCACCTGGGCATGAGAAGAAAGATCAAGAGAGGCAAGTGTTTTGGGAGCAGCTGAATGAGTGTGTTAGTGGTTTTGATGCACGAGACCGGGTTATAGTGATGGGTGATTTGAATGCAAAGGTGAGTAATGTGGCAGTTGAGGGAATGATTGGTATACATGGGGTGTTCAGTGTTGTAAATGGAAATGGTGAAGAGCTTGTAGATTTATGTGCTGAAAAAGGACTGATGATTGGGAATACCTGGTTTAAAAAGCGAGATATACATAAGTATACTTATGTAAGTAGGAGAGATGGCCAGAGAGCGTTATTGGATTACGTGTTAATTGACAGGCGTGCGAAAGAGAGACTTTTGGATGTTAATGTGCTGAAAGGTGCAACTGGAGGGATGTCTGATCATTATCTTGTGGAGGCTAAGGTGAAGATTTGTATGGGTTTTCAGAAAAGAAGAGTGAATGTTGGGGTGAAGAAGGTGGTGAGAGTAAGTGAGCTAGGGAAGGAGACCTGTGTGAGGAAGTACCAGGAGAGACTGAGTACAGAATGGAAAAAGGTGAGAACAATGGAAGTAAGGGGAGTGGTGGAGGAATGGGATGTATTTAGGGAATCAGTGATGGATTGCGCAAAAGATGCTTGTGGCATGAGAAGAGTGGGAGGTGGGTTGATTAGAAAGGGTAGTGAGTGGTGGGATGAAGAAGTAAGAGTATTAGTGAAAGATAAGAGAGAGGTATTTGGACGATTTTTGCAGGGAAAAAATGCAATTGAGTGGGAGATGTACAAAAGAAAGAGACAGGAGGTCAAGAGAAAGGTGCAAGAGGTGAAAAAAAGGGCAAATGAGAGCTGGGGTGAGAGAGTATCATTAAATTTTAGGGAGAATAAAAAGATGTTCTGGAAGGAGGTAAATAAAGTGCGTAAGACAAGGGAGCAAATGGGAACTTCAGTGAAGGGCGCAAATGGGGAGGTGATAACAAGTAGTGGTGATGTGAGAAGGAGATGGAGTGAGTATTTTGAAGGTTTGTTGAATGTGTTTGATGATAGAGTGGCAGATATAGGGTGTTTTGGTCGAGGTGGTGTGCAAAGTGAGAGGGTTAGGGAAAATGATTTGGTAAACAGAGAAGAGGTAGTGAAAGCTTTGCGGAAGATGAAAGCCGGCAAGGCAGCAGGTTTGGATGGTATTGCAGTGGAATTTATTAAAAAAGGGGGTGACTGTATTGTTGACTGGTTGGTAAGGTTATTTAATGTATGTATGACTCATGGTGAGGTGCCTGAGGATTGGCGGAATGCGTGCATAGTGCCATTGTACAAAGGCAAAGGGGATAAGAGTGAGTGCTCAAATTACAGAGGTATAAGTTTGTTGAGTATTCCTGGTAAATTATATGGGAGGGTATTGATTGAGAGGGTGAAGGCATGTACAGAGCATCAGATTGGGGAAGAGCAGTGTGGTTTCAGAAGTGGTAGAGGATGTGTGGATCAGGTGTTTGCTTTGAAGAATGTATGTGAGAAATACTTAGAAAAGCAAATGGATTTGTATGTAGCATTTATGGATCTGGAGAAGGCATATGATAGAGTTGATAGAGATGCTCTGTGGAAGGTATTAAGAATATATGGTGTGGGAGGCAAGTTGTTAGAAGCAGTGAAAAGTTTTTATCGAGGATGTAAGGCATGTGCACGTGTAGGAAGAGAGGAAAGTGATTGGTTCTCAGTGAATGTAGGTTTGCGGCAGGGGTGTGTGATGTCTCCATGGTTGTTTAATTTGTTTATGGATGGGGTTGTTAGGGAGGTAAATGCAAGAGTTTTGGAAAGAGGGGCAAGTATGAAGACTGTTGGGGATGAGAGAGCTTGGGAAGTGAGTCAGTTGTTGTTCGCTGATGATACAGCGCTGGTGGCTGATTCATGTGAGAAACTGCAGAAGCTGGTGACTGAGTTTGGTAAAGTGTGTGGAAGAAGAAAGTTAAGAGTAAATGTGAATAAGAGCAAGGTTATTAGGTACAGTAGGGTTGAGGGTCAAGTCAATTGGGAGGTGAGTTTGAATGGAGAAAAACTGGAGGAAGTGAAGTGTTTTAGATATCTGGGAGTGGATCTGGCAGCGGATGGAACCATGGAAGCGGAAGTGGATCATAGGGTGGGGGAGGGGCGAAAATTCTGGGGGCCTTGAAGAATGTGTGGAAGTCGAGAACATTATCTCGGAAAGCAAAAATGGGTATGTTTGAAGGATAGTGGTTCCAACAATGTTGTATGGTTGCGAGGCGTGGGCTATGGATAGAGTTGTGCGCAGTAGGATGGATGTGCTGGAAATGAGATGTTTGAGGACAATGTGTGGTGTGAGGTGGTTTGATCGAGTGAGTAACGTAAGGGTAAGAGAGATGTGTAGAAATAAAAAGAGCGTGGTTGAGAGAGCAGAAGAGGGTGTTTTGAAGTGGTTTGGGCACATGGAGAGGATGAGTGAGGAAAGATTGACCAAGAGGATATATGTGTCGGAGGTGGAGGGAACGAGGAGAAGAGGGAGACCAAATTGGAGGTGGAAAGATGGAGTGAAAAAGATTTTGTGTGATCGGGGCCTGAACATGCAGGAGGGTGAAAGGAGGGCAAGGAATAGAGTGAATTGGAGCGATGTGGTATACCGGAGTTGACGTGCTGTCAGTGGATTGAATCAAGGCATGTGAAGCGTCTGGGGTAAACCATGGAAAGCTGTGCAGGTATGTATATTTGCGTGTGTGGACGTATGTATATACATGTGTATGGGGGTGGGTTGGGCCATTTCTTTTGTCTGTTTCCTTGCGCTACCTCGCAAACGCGGGAGACAGCGACAAAGTATAAAAAAAAAAAAAAATATATATGATATTTGATATATCTATCCTTGCCTATGCCAGGTACCCATTATATCGACCAACTCCTAGAGGAAGATGAACAGCTGGTTTAACTGTGGGCCGATTACCACGATTAGGATTCGCAGCTACGCAGACCCGACCCCGGGCGGCCCATGAATGCGTCAGAGTCAGGAATGCTCACAGATACACAAAGAGGTCTGTCTGTGTCGCTTCTGCTGGATCGACCAACTCGCTCCACTTCTGACAACAGCGGTGGCTTTCGGGGTTCAGTCCGTGGCTTCCATGTCTGCTAGAGAGAGAGAGAGAGAGAGAGAGAGAGAGAGAGAGAGAGAGAGAGAGAGAGAGAGAGAGAGAGAGAGTATAACTCGGTGAGTGTGGTGGATGTGGGTGCGGTAATGGGGGGGACCTGGTTTGTAGTGGATGGCGGCCATCTGAGAGGACAAAATTAACGTTATAAATCAAGATTAAGACGGAGGGATATTGCCTGGGGTCTTGCCTCCCGGATATGGGACAGTGATGGCGGAGGAAGAAAATAACGATCACTTAATTCATAAAAAGTCATGTGCGTTTTACTAAATGACACAAAACAAAATGCAATAAAAGCACGTAACAAGAAAAAATATACAAAATAAGGAAAAAGAAAATGTGAATATGTGGGACAGTATCATTGTACTGTACAGACGAATGATGAAGGCAAATAGGGAAGAGGTTATAGTGGGAATGATAACCGGGGGAGCCAGAGAAAATGACTAAATTGGAAAAAGAGGTGAAAATGAATCTAGTAACGATGGAGAAGATACGGGTAGACAATCGTATGAGAAATGTGAATATAATATCAGTTTACGATAGGCGTCTAGAAGCCTAGAAGGCGAAGACGTGGACAAGAGGTCAACAGAAAGTCACCTGAGATATAACGAAAAGAATGACAGCGATACATGGTAAGCAGAATATCACCTTTCGGTAACACGATAGTTACAAGATGCCAATAGAAAGTCGACTAGATATAAGCAGGAAGTACTGAAAGGTATGGAGAGGAGAATGAAGCAGATAGCTGAGTCTCAGAAGTTTGCCAGAGCTTCGTTTTATACAAAGAATAAGACTAAATGGATTGAGTGTAAATGGACGACCGGAAAGCATTTGACACCATACCCCATGATAAGCTGACAGGGGAAACTGGGTCTTAAGGCAACAATAAAGAAGGGGTTACTTCAGTGGTTGGAAAAATAGCTTAATGGAAAGAAACAAAGGGCGTAAGTCACGAAAACCTTAGAATAGGTTGAGGTCACTAATGGCATTCAACGCTTCTTCTGTTCTGGGACCATTTCTCCTCGTCTTCTATGTACATGACTTTCCCCTGGACATGTTTGCAGATGATGCTTAAATCATGAGAGGTTTAAAAGCGAGGAGGATTGAAACCCACCCACCCACCCACCCACCCACACACACACACACACACACACACACACACACCACACACACACACACAGACACACACGCACACATATATACATTTATATTCCTATGAGTCCACCCTACCCACCCACCCACCCACACACACACACACACACCACACACACACACACACAGACACACACGCACACATATATACATTTATATTCCTATGAGTCCACGGGGAAAATGAAACACGATAAGATTCCAAGTGCACTTTCGTGTAATAATCACATTATCAGGGGAGACACAAGAGAGAAATATAACAGTCAGTTGATATACATCGAAGACACGAAGCTAGGACACCATTTTGTAAACACGCGATTGTCCAAGACAGACAATGCGCGTTCATAGATTTATCATTTTACAAATTTTATCAACAATAAAGTTATCTAATTCATATAGACCATCAGTAATATTAAGAATATAATTCTTTGTGTATTTAATAATAGAAGATTCAATGATATTTCTCGTGGTAATAGAGTTAACAACTGAGATGGCGTTACTCCAGTCAATACAATGATTATAGTTTTTAACGTGATTAAACAAGGCATTTGACTCTTGTCTCGTTCTTATACTATATTCATGTTGTTTAAGTCTAACAGAAAGACCCTTACCAGTCTGCCCAACACAAAATTTATCAAAATTTCCACATGGCACTTTACAGATGCACCCGAGAGAATTCTATGGTGAATTCCTGATTAAGAAATTCTTTATAGTATTTTTGTTGCTGAAGGCAACATTTACATTAAAGGATTTAAGCAACAAGGGAAGTAAAGTAGAATTATTATTAAAAGGGAGAACTAAAAGATTCTTGGTGTCAATGGGAGGTTTGGTCTCAACTCTATAAAATGATTTCTTTACTAACTTAAGGGATTTATCAATGAAAGATCAAGGGTACCTTAACTTAGATCCAATAGAATATATCATCTCAAACTCATTATCAGTAAACTCTGGACTGCAAATACGTAATGCCCTAAGGAACATAGATTGAAATGATGATAATTTAACTCTGTTATGTTGAGATGAGTAATAATGGATATATGAACATACATTGGTAGGTTCTCTATATATGCTAAACTTAAACTTGTTTTCTTGCCTGTAGATCATGCAACCTAAAAATGGTAACATGCCGTTGTTTTCCTTTTCTACAGTAAATTTGATGGAAGGTACTAAATTGTTAAGGAAGGGGAGAAATATTTGTAAATTTTCATTTGTTGGCCAAACACAAAGAACATCATCTACATACCTAAACAAAATTGCATTAGAAAGTAAGATATTCTTTTGTAATTCTGTTTCTTTTTCTTTCTTTTTTATTTTTTGCTCTGTGGAAGGTATTAAGAAGATATGGTGTAGGAGGCAAGTTGTTAGAAGCAGTGAAAAGTTTTAACCGAAGATGTAAGGCATATACACGTGTAGGAAGAGAGGAAAGTGATTGGTTCTCAGTGAATGTAGGTTTGCGGCAGGGGTGTGTGGTGTCTCCATGGTTGTTTCATTTGTTTATGGATGGGGTTGTTAGGGAGGTGAATGCAAGAGTTTTGGAAAGAGGGGCAAGTATGCAGTCTGTTGTGGATGAGAGAGCTTGGGAAGTGAGTCAGTTGTTGTTCGCTGTTGATACAGCGCTGGTGGCTGATTCGGGTGAGAAACTGCAGAAGCTGGTGACTGAGTTTGGTAAAATATGTGAAAGAAGAAAGCTGAAAGTAAATGTGAATAAGAGCAAGGTTATTAGGTACAGTAGGGTTGAGGGACAAGTCAATTGGGAGGTAAGTTTGAATGGAGAAAAATTGGAGGAAGTGAAGTGTTTTAGATATTTGGGAGTGGATTTGGCAGCGGATGGAACCATGGAAGGGGAAGTGAATCATAGGATGGGGGAGGGGGCGAAAGTTGAAAAATGTGTGGAAGTCGAGAAAGTTGTCTTGGAAAGCAAAAATACGTATGTTTGAAGGAATAGTGGTTCAAACAATGTTATACGGTTTCAAGGCGTGGGCTGTAGATAGAACTGTGCGGAGGAGGGTGGATGTGCTGGAAATGAGATGTTTGAGGACAATATGTGGTGTGAGGTGGTTTGATCGAGTAAGTAATGAAAAGGTAAGAGAGATGTGTGGTGGTAAAAAGAATGTGGTTGAGAGAGCAGAAGAGGGTGTTATGAAATGGTTTGGTCAGATGGAGAGAATGAATGAGGAAAGATCGACCAAGAGGATATATGTGTCAGAGGTGGAGGGAACGGTGAGAAGTGGGAGACCAAATTGGAGGTGGAAAGATGGAGTGAAAAAGATTTTGTGTGATCGGGGCCTGAACATGCAGGGGGTGAAAGGCGGGCAAGGAATAGAGTGAATTGGAACGATGTGGTATACCGGGGTCGACGCGCTGTCAATGGATTGAACCAGAGCATGTGAAGCGTGTGGGTAAACCATGGAATGTTTTGTTTGGCCTGGATGTGGAAAGGGAGCTGTGGTTTCGGTGCATTATATATGACAGCTAGAGACTAAGTATGAACGAATGTGGCCTTTGTTGTCTTTTCCAAGCGATATCTCGCGCACATGCGGGGAAAGGAGGTTGTCATTTTATGTGTGGCAGGGTGGCGACGAGAATGAATAAGGGCAGACAGTATGAACTATGTACGTATGTATATATGTATATGTCTCTCTGTGAATATATATGTATATGTTGAGGTGTACAGATATGTATATGTGCTCGGGTGGACGTGTATGTATATACATGTGTATGTGGGTGGGTTGGGCCATTCTTTCGTCTGTTTCCTTGCGTTACCTCGCTAACGCTGGATAAGGCGAATATGTTTGAAAAAAAGAATATATATATATATATATATATATATATATATATATATATATATATATATATATATATATCGCTACCTCGCAAGCGCGGGAGACACCGACAAAGCAAAATAAAAATAAATAAAATATATATATATATATTAATATATATATATATATATATATATATATATATATATATATATATATATATATATATATATATATATATATTTCCGTAAACTCTTTCACACATTCCCGAAACTCCTGCTTAAGCAGTAGTGCTACCCCTTCCTTAGCATTTCCTCCCATTCAAATCCTAACTTTTCCCTTGAGACAATCCTAAGCTATTGAGCTTTGTTTCACTCAAAGACTCTACATATCTCTCCCTTTTTCTCATCTTGTTTACATCCACACATTCAGACAGACACACATAGATGTTACTGTACTCCACCTGGAAAGTCACATTTAGCAAGGCTTTATCGCTGTGAGTACAGAAAGAAGTCTACATTTCACTGCTCATGGCGGTACCGCAACCTGGGGCTGCGGGAGACTAAGGCATATACGCAACATTAAAACCTTACCTCTTAAGTTTTCCTCGTAGACTACCTCCTGTAGACGGAGTCTATTTACAGAGAATGTAAACAACAAGGCGTTTTTACCCTGCGAGACGCTCTGTTGCATCCTTTGAAGGAACGCCACACAGTGCTGCTTTTACCAATGTTTTTTTTAGACTCTCAACACGTTTCCTTTCTCACGCTCATGTCAAAACGCTTTCTAAGCTCATGATCTGCCTAAGCTCTCTGTGCAAGTTCGAGGAGGAGGCAGGGAAAAAATGAAGCCTATAAATGTTTGTGGAGAGTGCACAATGTGTGTAAGTCAAATGCAGGGTTAAAGGCAAGATATACCAAGGATCTTGAAGTGTCGGGGACCGAAGGCTGATTACAAAGACGTTAGCTTTAGAATCACAAATAACAGAATGAATGAACCACTGACCTCCGTGGTGCAGAGGTTAAAGCTGCAGTCAGTGACGCATCCACACGTCGCTTAAGGTTAAGGACATATGTTCGAACCCTGGTTGCAGCAGCTGGTCCACAGTCAGACCCATTAAGAGCTGTCAATAAAATGGATGCTTGATTTCGGCTGGGATATATATATATATATATATATATATATATATATATATATATATATATATATATATATATATATATATATATATATATATATATATATATATATATATTCCTATGAGTCCACGGGGAAAATGAAACACGATAAGTTCCCAAGCGCACTTTCCGTGCAATAATCACATCATCAGGGGAGACACAAGAGAGAAATGTAAGTCAGTTACTATACATCAAAGAAACGAAGCTAGGACGCCATTTGGTAAACACATGATTTACAAGACAGACAACGAGCGTATCATAAACTTATCATGTGGACAAGAAGATGAATTGCTTACAAATTCTATCGACAATAAAGCTATCCAATTTATACAGACCTTCACCAATTTTAAGGTTATAATTCTTTGTGTATTCAATAATAGAAGGTTCAATGATATTTCTCGTGGTACTGGAGTTAGAGATAATAAATGAGATGGCATTACTCCAGTCAGTACAATGATCATACTTTATAACGTGGTTAAACAAGGCATTTGATTCTTGTCCTGTTATCATACTACATTTATATTCCTGAAGTCTAAGAGAAAGATCCTTACCAGTCTACATAATGTAAAACTTATCACAATTTCTACCTGACAGGTTATAGATGCACGCAGGAGAAATGTTTGGTGAGTTCTTGATTAAGATATTCTTTACAGTATTGTTGTTGCTAAAGGCAACATTTACATTAAAGGATTTAAGCAACATGGGAAATAAAGTAAAATGATTATCAAAAGGGAGAACAAAAAGATTCTTGGTGTCAATGGGAGGTTTGGGTTCAACTCTATAAAATGATTTCTTTACTAACTTAAGGGATTTATCAATGAAAGATTTAGGGTACTTTAACTTAGATCCAATAGAATATATCTTCTCAAACTCATCGTCAATAAATTCTGAACTGCAAATACGTTATGCCCTAAGGAACATAGATTGAAATGATAATTTAAGTCAGTCATGTTCAGATGAGTAATAATGGATATCAGCATACATTGGTAGGTTTTCTGTATATGCTTAACTTAAACTTGTTTCCTTGACTGTGGATCATGCAGTCTAGAAATGGGAACGTACCATTATTATTATATATATATATATATATATATATATATATATATATATATATATATATATATATATATATATATATATATATATATATATATATATATATATATATATATATATATATATATATATATATATATATATATATGTATATATATATATATATATATACATATATATATATATATATATATATATATATATATATATATATATATATATATATATATATAAATATATACATATATATTCCTGTGAGTCCACGGGGAGAGTGAAACACGGGGGGTTCCCGGGTGCACTTTCGTGTGATAGTCGCATCATCGGGGGAGACACGGGAGAGAGATGTAGCAGTCGGTTGATATACATCGAGGACGGGGCTGGGACGCCATTTGATAAACATGTTTACCAAATGGCATCCTAGCTTCGTCTCTTCGATGTATATCAGCTGACTGTTGTGTTTCTCTCTTGTGTCTCCCCTGATGATGTGATTATTACACGAAAGTGCACTTGGGAACTTTTCGTGTTTCATGTTCCCCGTGGACTCATAGGAATATCTTGATCACGCGCAAAATTGTGTAAAGTGTGTGAAAGAAGAAAGTTAAGAGTAAATGTGAATAAGAGCAAGGTTATTAGGTACAGTAGGATTGAGGGTCAAGTCAATTGGGAGGTGAGTTTGAATGGAGAAAAACTGGAGGAAGTGAAGTGTTTTAGATATCTGGGAGTGGATCTGGCAGCAGATGGATGGAACCATAGAAGCAGAAGTGGATCATAGGGTGGGGGAGGGGGCGAAAATTCTGGGAGCCTTGAAGAATGTGTGGAAGTCGAGAACATTATCTCGGAGAGCAAAAATGGGTATGTTTGAAGGAATAGTGGTTCCAACAATGTTGTATGGTTGCGAGGCGTGGACTATGGATAGAGTTGTGTGCAGGAGGATGGATGTGCTGGAAATGAGATGTTTGAGGACAATGTGTGGTGTGAGGTGGTTTGATCGAGTAAGTAACGTAAGGGTAAGAGAGATGTGTGGAAATAAAAAGAGCGTGGTTGAGAGAGCAGAAGAGGGTGTTTTGAAATGGTTTGGTCACATGGAGAGAATGAGTGAGGAAAGATTGACCAAGAGGATATGTGTGTCGGAGGTGGAGGGAACGAGGAGAAGAGGGAGACCAAATTGGAGGTGGAAAGATGGAGTGAAAAACATTTTGTGTGATCGGGGCCTGAACATGCAGGAGGGTGGAAAGGAGGGCAAGTAATAGAGTGAATTGGAGCGATGTGGTATACCGGGGTTGACGTGCTGTCAGTGGATTGAATCAAGGCATGTGAAGCGTCTGGGGTAAACCATGGAAAGCTGTGTAGGTATGTATATTTGCGTGTGTGGACGTATGTATATACATGTGTATGGGGGTGGGTTGGGCCATTTCTTTCGTCTGTTTCCTTGCGCTACCTCGCAAACGCGGGAGACAGCGACAAAGCAAAAAAAAAAAAAAAAAAAGAATATATATATATATATATATATATATATATATATATATATATATATATATATATATATATATATATATATATATATATATATATATATATATATATATATATATATATCCCAGAAGGAGTTGGAATGAGTATCTTGAAGTTTTATAAATGTGTTCGATAACAGAGGTGGCAGATATAGGGTATTTTGGTCGAGGTGGTGTGCGAAGTAAGAGAGTCAGGAAGAATGGTTTCGTAAACAGAGAAGAGGTAGTGAAAGCTTTGCAGGAGATGAAAGCCGACAAGGCGGCGGATTTAGATGGTATTGCACTGGAATTTATCAAAAAAGGAGGTGACTTTGTTTTTGACTGGTTGGTGAGGATATTCACTGTGTCTATGGTTCATGGTGAAGTGCCTAAGGATCGACGGAATGCATGCATAGTGCCATTGTAGAGAGGCAAAAGAGATAAGGGTGAGCGTTGAATTTACAGAGGCATAAGTTTGTTGAGTATTCCTGGTAAATTATATAGGAGGGTATTGATTAAGAGGGTGAAGGCATTACAGAGCATCAGATTGGGGAAAAGCAGTGTGGTTTCAGAAGTGGTAGAGCATGTGTGGATCAGGTGTTTGCTTTGAAGAATGTATGTGAGAAATAGATTTGTATGTAGCATTTATGGATTTCGAGAAGGCATATGAGTTGATAGAGATGCTCTGTGGAAGGTATTAAGAATATATGGTGTTGGAGGCAAGTTGTTAGAAGCAGTGAAAAGTTTTTATCGAGGATGTAAGGCATGTGAACGTGTAGGAAGAGAGGAAAGTGATTGGTTCGCAGTGAATGTCGGTTTGCGGCAGGGGTGCGTAATATCTCCATAGTTGTTAAATTTGTTTATGGATGGGGTTGTTAGGGAGGTGAATGCAAGAGTTTTAAGAGAGGGGCAAGTATGCAGTCTGTTGTGGATGAGAAGGCTTGGAAAGTGAGTCAGTTGTTGTTCGCTGATGATACAGCGTTAGTGGCTGATTCGGGTGAGAAACTGCAGAAGTTGGTGACTGAGTTTGGTAAAATGTGTGAAAGAAGAAAGCTGAGAGTAGATGCAAATAAGAGCAAGGCTATTAGGTTCAGTAGGGTTGAGGGTCAAGTCAATTGGGAGGTAAGTTTGAATGAAGAAAAACTGGAGGCAGTGAAGTGGGTTTAGCAGCAGATGGAACCATGGAAGCGGAAGTGAATCACAGGGTGGGGTAGGGGGTGAAGGTTCTGGGAGCGTTGAAGAATGTGTAGAAGGCGAGAACGTTATCCCGGAGAGCAAAATGGGTATGTTTGAAGGAATAGTGGTTCCAGCAATGTTGTGTAGTTGTGAGGCATGGCCTATAGGTAGGGTTTTGCGGAGGAAGGTGGATGTGTTGGAAATTAGGTTTTTAAGGACAATATGTGTTGTGAGGAGGTTTGATCGAGTAGGTAATGAAGGGGTAAGAGAGATGTGTGGTAATAAAAAGAGAGCAGAAGAGGGTGTTTTGAAATGATTTGGTCACATGGAGAAAATGAGTGAGGAAAGGTTGACGAAGAAGATATATTTGTCAGAGGTGGAGGGAACGAGAAGTGGGAAAACAAATTGGAGGTGGAGGGATGGAGTGAAAAAGCCTTTGAGCGATCGTGACCTGAACATAAAGCAGGGTGAAAGGCGTGGAAGGAATAGAGTGAATTGGAACGATGTGGTATACCGGGATCAACGTGCTGTCAATGGATTAAACCAGGGCATGTGAATCGTCTGGGGTAAACCATGGAAAATTCTGTGGGGCCTGGATGCGGAAATGGAGCTGTGGTTTCGGTGTACTACAAGTGACAGCTAAAGAATGAGTGTGAACGAAAGTGGCCTTTGTTGTCTTTTCCTAGCACTACCTCGCGCACGCACGGAAGGGTGCCATATCAAGTGTGGAGGGGTGGCGGCAAAATGGATGAAGGCAGCAAGTATGAATATATGCATGTGTATATATGTATATGTCTCTGTATGTATATGTATGTATAAGTTGAAATGGATAGGTATGTATATGTGTGTGTGTGTGTGTGTGTGTGTGTGTGTGTGTGTGTGTGTGTGTGTGGGCGTTTATGTATATACATATGTACATAGGTGGGTTGGGCCATTCTTTC
This sequence comes from Panulirus ornatus, assembly GCF_036320965.1. Taxonomy (NCBI): domain Eukaryota; kingdom Metazoa; phylum Arthropoda; class Malacostraca; order Decapoda; family Palinuridae; genus Panulirus; species Panulirus ornatus. The sequence continues at coordinate 13,797,668 of NC_092272.1, forward strand.
GTCTGTTTCCTTGCGCTACTTCGCTAACGTGGGAGTAAGCGACAAGTGTGATAGAAAATGAATATATATATTTTTTTTTTTTTTTTTTGCTTTGTCGCTGTCTCCCGCGTTTTCGAGGTAGCGCAAGGAAACAGACGAAAGAAATGGTCCAACCCACCCCCATACACATGTATATACATACGTCCACACACGCAAATATACATACCTACACAGCTTTCCATGGTTTACCCCAGACGCTTCACATGCCCCGATTCAATCCACTGACAGCACGTCAACCCCGGTATACCACATCGCTCCAATTCACTCTATTCCTTGCCCTCCATTCACCCTCCTGCATGTTCAGGCCCCGATCACACAAAATGTTTTTCACTCCATCTTTCCACCTCCAATTTGGTCTCCCTCTTCTCCTCGTTCCCTCCACCTCCGACACATATATCCTCTTGGTCAATCTTTCCTCACTCATTCTCTCCATGTGCCCAAACCATTTCAAAACACCCTCTTCTGCTCTCTCAACCACGCTCTTTTTATTTCCACACATCTCTCTTACCCTTATGTTACTTACTCGATCAAACCACCTCACACCACACATTGTCCTCAAACATCTCATTTCCAGCACATCCACCCTCCTGCGCACAACTCTATCCATAGCCCACGCCTCGCAACCATACAACATTGTTGGAACCACTATTCCTTCAAACATACCCATTTTTCCTTTCCGAGATAATGTTCTCGACTTCCACACATTCTTCAAGGCTCCCAGAATTTTCGCCCCCTCCCCCACCCTATGATCCACTTCCGCTTCCATGGTTCCATCTGCTGCCAGATCCACTCCCAGATATCTAAAACACTTCACTTCCTCCAGTTTTTCTCCATTCAAACTCACCTCCCAATTGACTTGACCCTCAACCCTACTGTACCTAATAACCTTGCTCTTATTCACATTTACTCTTAACTTTCTTCTTTCACACACTTTACCAAACTCAGTCACCAGCTTCTGCAGTTTCTCACATGAATCAGCCACCAGCGCTGTATCATCAGCGAACAACAACTGACTCACTTCCCAAGCTCTCTCATCCCCAACAGACTTCATACTTGCCCCTCTTTCCAAAACTCTTGCATTCACCTCCCTAACAACCCCAGTGTTGTAAATGGAAATGGTGAAGAGCTTGTAGATTTATGTGCTGAAAAAGGACTGATGATTCGGAATACCTGGTTTAAAAAGCGAGATATACATAAGTATACTTATGTAAGTAGGAGAGATGGCCAGAGAGCGTTATTGGATTACGTGTTAATTGACAGGCGCGCGAAAGAGAGACTTTTGGATGTTAATGTGCTGAGAGGTGCAACTGGAGGGATGTCTGATCATTATCTTGTCGAGGCTAAGGTGAAGATTTGTATGGGTTTTCAGAAAAAAAGAGTGAATGTTGGGGTGAAGAGGGTGGTGAGAGTAAGTGAGCTTGGGAAGGAGACTTGTGTGAGGAAGTACCAGGAGAGACTGAGTACAGAATGGGAAAAGGTGAGAACAATGGAAGTAAGGGGAGTGGGGGAGGAATGGGATGTATTTAGGGAATCAGTGATGGATTGCGCAAAAGATGCTTGTGGCATGAGAAGAGTGGGAGGTGAGTTGATTAGAAAGGGTAGTGAGTGGTGGGATGAAGAAGTAAGAGTATTAGTGAAAGAGAAGAGAGAGGCATTTGGACGATTTTTGCAGGGAAAAAATGCAGTTGAGTGGGAGACGTATAAAAGAAAGAGACAGGAGGTCAAGAGAAAGGTGCAAGAGGTGAAAAAAAGGGCAAATGAGAGTTGGGGTGAGAGAGTATCATTAAATTTTAGGGAGAATAAAAAGATGTTCTGGAAGGAGGTAAATAAAGTGCGTAAGACAAGGGAGCAAATGGGAACTTCAGTGAAGGGCGCAAATGGGGAGGTGATAGCAAGTAGTGGTGATGTGAGAAGGAGATGGAGTGAGTATTTTGAAGGTTTGTTGAATGTGTTTGATGATAGAGTGGCAGATATAGGGTGTTTTGGTCGAGGTGGTGTGCAAAGTGAGAGGGTTACGGAAAATGATTTTGTAAACAGAGAAGAGGTAGTAAAAGCTTTGCGGAAGATGAAAGCCGGCAAGGCAGCAGGTTTGGATGGTATTGCAGTGGAATTTATTAAAAAAGGGGGTGACTGTATTGTTGACTGGTTGGTAAGGATATTTAATGTATGTATGACTCACGGTGAGGTGCCTGAGGATTGGCGGAATGCGTGCATAGTGCCATTGTACAAAGGCAAAGGGGATAAGAGTGAGTGCTCAAATTACAGAGGTATAAGTTTGTTGAGTATTCCTGGTAAATTATATGGGAGGGTATTGATTGAGAGGGTGAAGGCATGTACAGAGCATCAGATTGGGGAAGAGCATTGTGGTTTCAGAAGTGGTAGAGGATGTGTGGATCAGGTGTTTGCTTTGAAGAATGTATGTGAGAAATACTTAGAAAAGCAAATGGATTTGTATGTAGCATTTATGGATCTGGAGAAGGCATATATATATATATATATATATATATATATATATATATATATATATATATATATATATATATATATATATATATATATATATATATATATATATATATATATATATATATATATATATATATATATATATATATATATATATTTATCTATTCATTTTATTATACTTTGTCGCTGTCTCCCGCGTTTGCGAGGTAGCGCAAGGAAACAGACGAAAGAAATGGCCCAACCCCCCCCCATACACATGTATATACATACCTCCAAACACGTAAATATACATACCTACACAGCTTTCCATGGTTTACCCCAGACGCTTCACATGCCCTGCTTCAATCCACTGACAGCACGTCAAACCCGGTATACCACATCGCTCCAATTCACTCTATTCCTTGCCCTCCTTTCACCCTCCTGCATGTTCAGTCCCCGATCACACAAAATCTTTTTCACTACATCTTTCCACCTCCAATTTGGTCTCCCTCTTCTCTTTGTTCCCTCCACCTCCGACACATATATCCTCTTGGTCAATCTTTCCTTACTCATCCTCTCCATGTGCCCAAACCACTTCAAAACATCCTCTTCTGCTCTCTCAACCACGCTCTTTTTATTTCCACACATCTCTCTTACCCTTACGTTACTCACTCGATCAAACCACCTCACACCACACATTGTCCTCAAACATCTCATTTCCAGCACATCCATCCTCTTGCGCACAACTCTATCCATAGCCCACGCCTCGCAACCATACAACATTGTTGGAACCACTATTCCTTCAAACATACCCATTTTTGCTTTCCGAGATAATGTTCTCGACTTCCACACATTCTTCAAGGCCCCCAGAATTTTCGCCCCCTCCCCCACCCTATGATCCACTTCCGCTTCCATGGTTCCATCCGCTGCCAGATCCACTCCCAGATATCTAAAACACCTCACTTCCTCCAGTTTTTCTCCATTCAAACTCACCTCCCAATTGACTTGACCCTCAACCCAACTGTACCTGATAACCTTGCTCTTATTCACATTTACTCTTAACTTTCTTCTTCCACACACTTTTCCAAACTCAGTCACCAGCTTCTGCAGTTTCTCACATGAATCAGCCACCAGCGCTGTATCATCAGCGAACAACAACTGACTCACTTCCCAAGCTCTCTCATCCCCAACAGACTTAATACTTGCCCCTCTTTCCAAAACTCTTGCATTTACCTCCCTAACAACCCCATCCATAAACAAATTAAACAACCATGGAGACATCACACACCCTTGCCGCGAACCTACATTCACTGAGATCCAATCACTTTCCTCTCCTCCTACACGTACACATGCCTTACATCCTCGATAAAAACTTTTCACTGCTTCTAACAACTTTCCTCCCACACCATATATTCTTAATACCTTCCACAGAGCATCTCTATGAACTCTATCATATGCCTTCTCCAGATCCATAAATGCTATATACAAATCCATTTGCTTTTCTAAGTATTTCTCACATACATTCTTCAAAGCAAACACCTGATCCACACATCCTCTACCACTTCTGAAACCACACTGCTCTTCCCCAATCTGATGCTCTGTACATGCCTTCACCCTCTCAATCAATACCCTCCCATATAATTTACCAGGAATACTCAACAAACTTATACCTCTGTAATTTGAGCACTCACTCTTATCCCCTTTGCCTTTGTACAATGGCACTATGCACGCATTCCGCCAATCCTCAGGCACCTCACCATGAGTCATACATACATTAAATAACCTTACCAACCAGTCAACAATACAGTCACCCCCTTTTTTAATAAATTCCACTGCAATACCATCCAAACCTGCTGCCTTGCCGGCTTTCATCTTCCGCAAAGCTTTCACTACCTCTTCTCTGTTTACCAAATCATTTTCCCTAACCCTCTCACTTTGCACACCACCTCGACCAAAACACCCTATATCTGCCACTCTATCATCAAACACATTCAACAAACCTTCAAAATACTCACTCCATCTCCTTCTCACATCACCACTACTTGTTATCACCTCCCCACTTGCGCCCTTCACCGAAGTTCCCATTTGCTCCCTTGTCTTACGCACTTTATTTACCTCCTTCCAGAACATCTTTTTATTCTCCCTAAAATTTAATGATACTCTCTCACCCTAACTCTCATTTGCCCTTTTTCTCACCTCTTGCACCTTTCTCTTGACCTCCTGTCCCTTTCTTTTATACAACTCCCACTCAATTGCATTTTTTCCCTGCAAAAATCGTCCAAATGCCTCTCTCTTCTCTTTCACTAATACTCTTACTTCTTCATCCCACCACTAATTACCCTTTCTAATCAACCCACCTCCCACTCTTCTCATGCCACAAGCATCTTTTGCGCAATCCATCACTGATTCCCTAAATACATCCCATTCCTCCCCCACTCCCCTTACTTCCATTGTTCTCACCTTTTTCCATTCTGTACTCAGTCTCTCCTGGTACTTCCTCACACAGGTCTCCTTCTCAAGCTCACTTACTCTCACCACCCTCTTCACCCCAACATTCACTCTTCTTTTCTGAAAACCTATACAAATCTTCACCTTAGCCTCCACAAGATAATGATCAGACATCCCTCCAGTTGCACCTCTCAGCACATTAACATCCAAAAGTCTCTCTTTCGCACGCCTGTCAATTAACACGTAATCCAATAACGCTCTCTGGCCATCTCTCCTACTTACATAAGTATACTTATGTATATCTCGCTTTTTAAACCAGGTATTCCCAATCATCAGTCCTTTTTCAGCACATAAATCTACAAGCTCTTCACCATTTCCATTTACAACACTGAACACCCCATGTATACCAATTATTCCCTCAACTGCCACATTACTCACCTTTGCATTCAAATCACCTATCACTATAACCCGGTCTCGTGCATCAAAACCACTAACACACTCATTCAGCTGCTCCCAAAACACTTGTATGGGGGTGGGTTGGGCCATTTCTTTCGTCTGTTTCCTTGCGCTACTTCGCTAACGTGGGAGAAAGCGACAAGTGTGATAGAAAATTAATATATATATATATATATATATATATATATATATATATATATATATATATATATATATATATATATATACATATATCGCTACCTCGCAAACGCGGGAGACAGCGACAAAGCATAAAAAAAAAAAAAATATACATATATATATATATATATATATATATATATATATATATATATATATATATATATATATATATATATATATATATTTTTTTTTTTGCTTTGTCGCTGTCTCCCGCGTTTGCGAGGTAGCGCAAGGAAACAGACGAAAGAAATGGCCCAACCCACCCCCATACACATGTATATACATACGTCCACACACGCAAATATACATACCTACACACACACACATATATATATAAATATATATATATATATATATATATATATATATATATATATATATATATATATATATATATATATATATATATATATATATATATATATATATATATATATTGCGTTAATGGGATGACTTTGACTGGGAAATTCATTTGCCCGTTATGTTAGTTTATAAAAAATATGGGTTTTCAACCACAACTTTTCGATGATATATAAAAGTATATATTTGGTGACGTTGGATAAGTTAATTTTCCATAATATGTAGAGTCAGGAGGGGAAAATATGGCCCACAAGGTGTACAATACAGAATCAAGAATATCTTTTCTCAATACTTATATTCCAAGATGAGGAATATTTAACACAGGATTTACAGCTCAGGTTCAGCAATAATCACCAGCGGATTTAAAGCCAAGAGTAATATTCGCCTCAGAATTTATAGTCAAGAGCGAGGAATATTTTCCACAGTCGTTTTCATCTATTGCATGTGTCTAGTATATGGTTGAGATATATAAACTTCACACCATTTTTGGAGGATAGATTTGATGACACCTGATTACGTGTCATGTGGGCGTGGTCTTCTTCTACCCTCTCAGGTCACGGGATGTGACCTGGTGTCTCATGGTTCATTGGTTCGTCTGAAAAGGAAAAATTGGGTGAAGAAATGATATGGAGATGGAGAGAGTATTTTGAAGGTTTGTTGAATGTGTTTGATGATAGAGTGACAGATGTAGGGTGTTTTGGTCGGGGTGGTGTGCAAAGTGAGAGGGTTAGGGAAGAATGGTTTGGTTAAGAGGGAAGAGATGGTGAAAGCCTTGTTGATGTTAATATCCGAGAAGGCGGCGGGTTTGAATGGTATTGCAGTGGAGTCTGTCAAGAAAGGGGGTGGCTGTGTTGTTGATATGTTGGTAAGGATATTCAGTGTGTGTATGGATCATGGTGAAGTGCCTGAGGATTGGCGGAATGCATGTATAGATGCCATTGTACAAAGGCAAAGGGTATAAAGGTGAGTGTTCAAGCTACAGAGGTATACGTTTGTTGAGTATTCCTAGGAAATTATATGGAAGGATATTGGTTGAGAGGGTGAAGGCATGTACAGATCATCAGATTGGGGAAGAGCAGTGTGGCTTCAGAAGTGGTAGAGGATGTGTGGATCAGGTGTTTGCTTTGAAGAATGTATGTGAGAAATACGTAGAAAAGCAAATGGATTTGTATGTAGCATTTATGGATCTGGAGAAGGCATATGATAAGTTGAGGTGTGTGTGTGTGTGTGTGTGTGTGTGTTTGTGTGTGGGGGGGGGGGGAAGATGCCACTTATGGGTACTCTTCTAAGATTGTTTAGCTAGTAAGAAACAAATTTTCATATTGCAGAAATAGTGTAAGGAATTAGTGAATAAAATCAGCCGTGACATGTATCATGAGTACAGCTCTAGGATAATTATAGAATATTAATCTCCATAATTATACAATCTAATTTAAGAATATAAGTACAATTTTTTACAAACTAATTTCTATAATTAACCTTGAGCTTAAATATAGAAATTAAATTGTTGAATTCATAAGGGACATGTCCTCGTTCATAGCATTTCCCATATAGGATTAGACCAAGTGCAAAAGTTTGCTATTTACGATGCTCAAATAAGAACATAAAGTCGGACGATTTTGAATAATGACACCACAAAAACGTATCGAGTGTGTAAAAGTGACAGTGTGACTTAGTGATGTGATTAACCAAGGAAACTTGACCTAATTGTCTTGGTAATCTAACATGAGCATCCCGTGTCACGCTGTATACAAACAAGACTAAAGGGCGAGTGAGTATCCCTTTCCTTTGGAGACAGTTACCCAGCCCGGAGGGACATAACATTCAACATCTACTAGGAATCCCGGTAAGGTACACCTCGATCTGTTACAAAAGATGGCTTTTTACAGTGTTGCAAGACTCGTCCTCCTGCGAGGGTCACGAACCAACAATATGTCTACAAGAGACATTGATAACCTCAATTCCAACAGGGCACCTGTGATGTTCGAGCATCCGTAGGACACCAGTGAGGCTCCCAGCTGGGGAAGAGTCTAAATTATGGACCGACCGATCCTGTGCGCAGCGACAAGGGCGTGCTTGTGACGTACTTGACCCAAAGGGCGCGGTACGGCTCGCCACTTTTGAAACGCAAACACGGATCGAATGACGTGGAGGGCGAGGGTCCATCGCTGGACCACGGACACACTCACGCCCAGAGACCCGACTGCAGTCCACTAACTCAATATCCAGCTAAGATCAAGTGTTGACAATTGATATAACTTAGGTGAACTTTTGCCTCCAGGGAATAAGTACGTCCGCTTATCAATATTTTGCTGTGCAGCAGAAACTACAGTATATTGCTTTCGTGATGGTTAAGGGCATTAACAAGAAGTCCCTCGCGATTGTGAATGAAGATGTTTTGTTTTCGTTAGCAGTGGCTAGGATGTATGCCACATCATTTCTGGTACTGTGAGTAGCCTTCGATATATAAAAAGTTTTAATCGGATGTATGCCACATCATTTCTGGTACTGTGAGTAGCCCTAGATATTCAATACAATAATGTTAATAGTGTTGCAACCAATTAGATGTTGAGATCTCCCAGTGACTGCGTATACAGACACATGTCACTGTCATGTCATGTGTACCCATGTCATTCTATTAACGTACTAAATGTAAGATGGTTATTGGCTTTTCCTTAGCCTACCGGAAGGTGAGTGGCGAATGTATGCTCGGCAGCCTATTGGCCTACTTGGGTTGTTGATGTCTTAACTAAGATGGGTTTTTGTTTAACCATGGTAATCTCACTCGAACAGCACCAACCACCATATGATACTCTCTATTAAGTACTTCTAGTAATAACGAAGCAGTATTAGCTCTTGACTACATATTATTTTCTTGTTAAATGATATGGCGAATATGTATGGAAAAAGATAACATATATGAAAATGAATTCACAATTCAGTAGGAGTTCAGGTGATTTTATTCAACATGTAATCTTTAATCTTTCTCTACATACATCAATATATGTTTCACGGAGACGATTCCGCCTCTTCAGGTACAAACAATTTATAATGTTTGTGAATCCCAACTCCTTGAACTCTTACTCATGTTGCGTATCTTCCACGAAAAATGGAAATGGAAATCACACTTACTAGGAGGTAGCAGGTGTTGTTGATCAAGTATGTGTGTGTGGGAGAGGGTGTGGGGGATACCAACCATGAATAGCTGTGTCAGGATAATGCCATGCGAGTACAGCCATTCAAACCTGTCATGATGAAACAGGTTATTAGCATGTAAATGCAAGTGCCTTGCTCAGCTTGCATGAATATTAACGCATGGTATATAACGCACGACTACTCTCATAGTACCTCTCGTCATTCCTTTGTAGTTTGTGGTTAATGACGTTATATGTAAGTGATTTACCTGTGACGGTGTTAAAAAGGCATTAACAGCGTATGTCCATCGCTTAAAATAATCACTCATTGAATATCATGATGCGGTTCTTTAGTTCGTAATGTTGCCATTGTTATTACTAATTCTTGCTTGATAGTATTCCATTTTTGCCTTGTTGGAAGGATGTCCCGTTCAAGGGGTTCACCCAGGGTCGAACGCATAGGTTCGAATCCTGATTGTGGCAGTCGGTCCATGGTTTACCCAGCTGTTTATCAGCCCTTAAGGGTTTGGTTGAAAAAATGGATACCTTTCTCAGGCTAGGATATATATATATATATATATATATATATATATATATATATATATATATATATATATATATATATATATATATATATATATATATATATATATATATATATATTGGACATACTTATCTTTCAGTAAACATGCAATCACTCATGATGAAAGCAAAGTACACACCCTCACCTCAACACAATTACTCACACAAAACACATGGTAACAGTTATGATCTATGAATCAGAACATTGTAATGACATGCCATGTTGTTAGGGTTGTGATATCTTAACATTGCAGATGTATGCTATGTTGCTAGGGTTATGCTCTCTCAACATTACCATGATATTCACTTTTGTCCAGGGTATGATATCTTAACATTGCCATTGTATTCAATGTTGCTAGGGTTATGATATCTTCAAAATGCCATGATAGTCGCTTTTGTCAGGTTTATGATATCTTAACATTGCCAATGTATGCTATGTTGTAAGAGCTATGATATCTTAACATTGCCAGTGTATGCTATGTTGTAAGAGCTATGATATCTTAACATTGCCATTGTATGCTATGTTTAAGAGCTATGATATCTTAACATTGCCAGTGTATGCTATGTTTAAGAGCTATGATATCTTAACATTGCCAGTGTATGCTATGTTGTAAGAGCTATGATAACATTGCCAATGTATGCTATGTTGTAAGAGCTATGATATCTTTATGATTATTATTCTATTGAAAGGGAACACAATGCGTATCTCGTCGCTCGCCTGGCCTTTCTTAAATCACGGCTTCGATTCCCTTCGCTAGCCAGGGGAAGGAGGGAAGAAAGAATGAAAGGACTGACGTTGTGTGTTCAGCTCAGAGTTGTAACAACATGGTAAATAGGACTGTACTTGGTTACCACACCACTGAGGAACGGCAGTGCTTCGGTGTATCAATTAGTGATATCATTAACCCGAGGCTATCCAAACATGATTACCATTAGGGTGAAAGTTCCTAGTATTTTGTATGGTAAATGATACGGCAAAGGTACTTGATTGCCCTGATCAAAGCCATCTCTTTATTACTATATATATACATATACCCGAGCCTAAGCCAGGTACCAAAGATGTGGACCGACCCTTTAGGGAGGATGAGTGGCTGAATTTGCTCTGAGCGACTACCGCAATTAGGATTCAAACCTAAGCGTTCGACTCCGTGCTTCGCGTGAATGCTTCACTGTCACCAACAGAAACCGCGAAACCAGTAAGTTCATCTAAATGTAAATTCAGATCAACCGGAACTAAGACTCAAGACACTCACTCATATCCTTCCAAATATACTCCTCTCCTCTTCACTCCTCTCGTTAATAGGTACATAATCATATACAATGACTCGCCTTTCACAGTCTGCACTCCTTCTGACCCAAATCGACCGTAAACTCATTCCCATGACCTCTGACCTCACTTTAATCCCAGATTATACCCAGTGAATATTCCCACAGCACTGTATATTATTAGGTTCAGCATCGGATCATCTAGGTTTCTCTCGTCAGACATAACACTCCCTTTCCCTCCTCTTCTTCCTTATCACAGCCATGCATACTCCCGCACCGCTGCCTATGCCCGAGAGAGAGGCTGGTGGAGGTTTGTATGTCCTATGAAGGTGCGCGTTTCTATGCACTTTATTCGTATTCATATACCTCCGCGTTGTACAGTTAGGTTCGGTAAAATGCTATCAGCTGGCTATGTGCGCCTGTTGGGAAAAGACCGGTGTAGACCCCGTTGCTCACCATTGTGAGACGAAGGGTATTCGAGTACTTAGGATTCGAATAGTTGTTTCTCATTAGACAAGCCCATAGCCTACCGGTTAGCATTCCTGCCTCTTGCACAGGGGTCATCGGTTCGATCCTGGCTGTTGGAGGTTTGTATGTTCTAAGAAGGTGCGCGTTTCTCTGCACTTTATTCGTATATATATATATATATATATATGTATATATATATTATGCCATGAATAATGCACTGAAACCACAACTCCCCTTCCACATCTAGGCCCCACAAAACTTTCCATGGTTTACCCCAGACGCTTCACATACCCTGGTTCAATCCATTGACAGCACGTCGACCCTGGTGTACCACATCGTTCCAATTCACTCTATACCTTGCACGCCTTTCACCCTCTTGCATGTTCAGGCCCCGATCACTCAAAATCTTTTTCACTCCATCTTTCCACCTCCAGTTTGGTCTCCCACTTCTCCTCGTTCCCTCCACCTCTGACACATATATCCTCTTGGTCAATCTTTCCTCACTCATTCTCTCCATGTGACCAAACCATTTCAAAACACCCTCTTCTGCTCTCTCAACCACACTCTTTTTATTACCACACATGTCTCTTACCCTTTCATTACTTATTTGATGGGATGGCCTTGATTAAGGCCTCACCTATCCACGCTGTCTCAGCTAACATAAAAAGGTAGTGAATATGAGAAAGATTGGAATGTACTGAGGACAACAGCACTTGAATATGAGGCTGAAGTATGTGAAATGCAGAAGATGTGGTGTTGAAGTATAAGACAGAGTATTGAACAGTAGAATGAGTATGGTAAATCGCTAAGAAAAAAAGAGATAGTTTCTGCAGGAAAGAAGTGCAACTGATTGGGAGGAGTACAAGAGAAAGTAGCCCAAGGTCAAAAGAAAGGTATGAAAGAAGAAGAAGAGATAGGTTGGCGAGAATTGGGTTGAACTTCACAGAGAACAGGAAAATGTTCTGGAAGAACGTGGAGAGTATGACGAGAAAAGAGGAACACAGTGAGGACAAAGGCGAGGACATTCAATGGACATACAGATAACAGAGATAATGAGTAAAAGAAAAGAGATAAAGTAACTACTGAATGTGTTCAATGACATGGTATATGTGGCTTGTGCGAGACGAAGCGGATTGTGGGTTAAGAACGTCATGGTTAATGGTATGATGAACAGAGACGAGATGCTGGAAGCCCTGAATGAGACGAGTTCTGGGAAATCGTCAAGGGTCGGATGATTTTGAAGCTGAAATTTCTGAAGAAAAGCGATGATGGTTCTATTAAAAGATCTTTTTATCTTATGTATTGGCCAGAGAGAAGTGCCTGGGGACTGACATAGTGCAATTAGTGTCCTTCTATGAAGGCAAGGGAGAGAAGAAAATGATTTTCCGTGATACAGAAGTGTGGCTTTGCTAGATAAACTTAATAAGTCTTGTGGAAGAATGATGATTGCGATAATGTTTCAGTACAATGATGAGATGATTAAGTTGGAGCAATATGGTGTGTAAAAACAAGAATGTTTGTGAAATGTTCGTAGAGAAAAAAAGTGAAATGACAGTGGCTTTTTATGGATCTAGAAAACTGTATGATAGAAAATACAGATACATCTAATACATTGCGAAAGAGTGAGCGATAAGGGAGATGGGTGAATGGCTCCCTGTGAAGATCGGTTTACATCAAAACCGTGTAACGTTCCAAAGGCTTTTAAATATGTTCATGGATGGGGTAGTTAGGGAAGTGAATGAGAAAATCTTGGGACAAGGATCCAGTAAGCTGAGGGAGGGGGACAATGCACTTGATTCAGTTGTTTGCTGATGACACAGCTCTAGTGGCACACTCTTACATGAAACTCTAGAATCTAGTGATATACATATATCAAAACATGTAACGTGGATATGTAAATAGGTCAAAATGATTTTACCATTGTCCGCCCGAAAGTCGAGCCTAGGCTACCAAAAACAGCAGGCGAACAGCATACCACTGGGCCACTTTGAAACTGCATCTACGGTATCAGAGCCTCGTTCACTCACTGTAGGCCTATAGGGTGTGACAGGCCGCCCACACCCTGATCCTGAGGACGCTGCAAATCGACTTACGATCATCTCGATAATTTCTATCCATCAGAACATGTAATGTTCACAAGTCAATCAATCTAAACAATAATACCACTACGTGTCCGAGGATCGAACCCAGGTTACAAGGAACAGCATGAAGCCAGAATTTGTTCCATTGACGGTCTAGTGGTGTGCTGTTTGCCAGCTGTTCTCGGTAGCCTGGGTTCGACTCTCGGACTCGCAATGGTAAAATTGTTTGGAATGATTTACATGTGAATCACATGTTTTAATACACATGTAAAACGAAAAGGAATGTAGGAATCAAGGTGGGATTCAAAGGTGTTTGTGAACCTAACTCTTAATGGTAGGAGCGTTATACGAAAGAGGAGAGACAGACGAAGGAAAGAGAAGTCCAGAACTAGCGGATCGAGGAAGGAAGGAGGTATCATAATAGCCAACACTCGAGTAACTGGACTCAACATAGAAACTAGGGGAAACAGCAGCCAAACGCTGACTACGAGTCCAGACCTTAAGAATGGGGACACATACAGACGTCTCACGTGAACATTAAAAACTAACTTCACAGTATGTTGTATGGCTCATAACGTGATCATTACAATGTGAATGATCCTTACTGTGACAAAGAATTGACACACAAATGCGACGAACGCTGGTAGGAGAACAGAAGGTGCCACTCACACGGCTCACACGGCTCTCACTGGAGAGACTTAAACTCACATACTGCCCTGGACGTTCACACCCTCACAATACAGTTCTGTATGAATAATGTTCATCATAGAACAGTGTTGTTAGGGTGACCGAGGGTCACACACTGCTCACAGTCACTCACTGGAGAGACTTAAACTCACACACTGCCCTGGACGTTCACACCCTCACAATACAGTCCTGTATAGATAATGTTCATCATAGAACAGTGTTGTTAGGGTGACCGAGGGTCACACACTGCTCACAGTTACTCAAAGTCACTGAACAGACTTAAACTCACACACTGCTCTGGACGTTCACACCCTCACAATACAGTTCTGTATGAATAATGTTCATCATAGAACAGTGTTGTTAGGGTGACCGAGGGTCACACACTGCTCACAGTTACTCAAAGTCACTGGAGAGACTTAAACTCACATACTGCCCTGGACGTTCACACCCTCACAATACAGTTCTGTATAAATAATGTTCATCATAGAACAGTGTTGTTGGGGTGACCGAGGGTCACACACTGCTCACAGTTACTCAGAGTCACTGAAGAGACTTAAACTCACACACTGCTCTGGACGTCCTCGCCCTCACAATACAGTTCTGCACGACTCAGCTCAGAGTGGATGGGTGTGTGTGATGAACAATAAACTTACATTCTTAATCCTAACGTATGGACGGCTCATATAACCTCTCTCTCTCTCTCTCTCTCTCTCTCTCTCTCTCTCTCTCTCTCTCTCTCTCTCTCTCTCTCTCTCTCTCTCTCTCTCTCTCTCTCTCTCTCT
>NC_092272.1:13815095-13840095 GCF_036320965.1 Panulirus ornatus
TTCACATTTACTCTTAACTTTCTTCTTCCACACACTTTACCAAACTCAGTCACCAGCTTCTGCAGTTTCTCACATGAATCAGCCACCAGCGCTGTATCATCAGCGAACAACAACTGACTCACTTCCCAAGCTCTCTCATCCCCAACAGACTTCATACTTGCCCCTCTTTCCAAAACTCTTGCATTTACCTCCCTAACAACAACCATGGAGACATCACACACCCCTGCCGCAAACCTACATTCACTGAGAACCAATCACTTTCCTCTCTTCCTACACGTACACATGCCTTACATCCTCGATAAAAACTTTTCACTGCTTCTAACAACTTGCCTCCCACACCATATATTCTTAATACCTTCCACAGAGCATCTCTATCAACTCTATCATATGCCTTCTCCAGATCCATAAATGCTACATACAAATCCATTTGCTTTTCTAAGTATTTCTCACATACATTCTTCAAAGCAAACACCTGATCCACACATCCTCTACCACTTCTGAAACCACACTGCTCTTCCCCAATCTGATGCTCTGTACATGCCTTCACCCTCTCAATCAATACCCTCCCATATAATTTACCAGGAATACTCAACAAACTTATACCTCTGTAATTTGAGCACTCACTCTTACCCCCTTTGCCTTTGTACAATGGCACTATGCACGCATTCCGCCAATCCTCAGGCACCTCACCATGACTCATACATACATTAAATAACCTTACCAACCAGTCAACAATACAGTCACCCCCTTTTTTAATAAATTCCACTGCAATACCATCCAAACCTGCTGCCTTGCCGGCTTTCATCTTCCGCAAAGCTTTCACTACCTCTTCTCTGTTTACCAAATCATTTTCCCTAACCCTCTCACTTTGCACACCACCTCGACCAAAACACCCTATATCTGCCACTCTATCATCAAACACATTCAACAAACCTTCAAAATACTCACTCCATCTCCTTGTCACATCACCACTACTTGTTATCACCTCCCCATTTGCGCCCTTCACTGAAGTTCCCATTTGCTCCCTTGTCTTACGCACTTTATTTACCTCCTTCCAGAACATCTTTTTATTCTCCCTAAAATTTAATGATACTCTCTCACCCCAACTCTCATTTGCCCTTTTTTTTCACCTCTTGCACCTTTCTCTTGACCTCCTGTCTCTTTCTTTTATACATCTCCCACTCAATTGCATTTTTTCCCTGCAAAAATCGTCCAAATGCCTCTCTCTTCTCTTTCACTAATACTCTTACTTCTTCATCCCACCACTCACTACCCTTTCTAATCAACCCACCTCCCACTCTTCTCATGCCACAAGCATCTTTTGCGCAATCCATCACTGATTCCCTAAATACATCCCATTCCTCCCCCACTCCCCTTACTTCCATTGTTCTAACCTTTTTCCATTCTGTACTCAGTCTCTCCTGGTACTTCCTCACACAGGTCTCCTTCTCAAGCTCACTTACTCTCACCACCCTCTTCACCCCAACATTCACTCTTCTTTTCTGAAAACCCATACAAATCTTCACCTTAGCCTCCACAAGATAATGATCAGACATCCCTCCAGTTGCACCTCTCAGCACATTAACATCCAAAAGTCTCTCTTTCGCACGCCTGTCAATTAACACGTAATCCAATAACGCTCTCTGGCCATCTCTCCTACTTACATAAGTATACTTATGTATATCTCGCTTTTTAAACCGGGTATTCCCAATCATCAGTCCTTTTTCAGCACATAAATCTACAAGCTCTTCACCATTTCCATTTACAACACTGAACACCCCATGTATACCAATTATTCCCTCAACTGCCACATTACTCACCTTTGCATTCAAATCACCCATCACTATGACCCGGTCTCGTGCATCAAAACCACTAACACACTCATTCAGCTACTCCCAAAACACTTGCCTCTCTTGATCTTTCTTCTCATGCCCAGGTGCATATGCACCAATAATCACCCACCTCTCTCCATCAACTTTCAGTTTTACCCATATTAATCGAGAATTTACTTTCTTACACTCTATCACATATATATATATATATATATATATATATATATATATATATATATATATATATATATATATATATATATATATATATATATATAAATATATATATATATATATATATATATATATATATATATATATATATATATATATATATATATATATATATATATATATATATATATATATATATATGATTATATATATTTATATTTATATATATATATATATATATATATATATATATATATATATATATATATATATATATATATATATATATATATATATATATATATATATATATATATATATATATATATATATATATATATATATTTTTTTATACTTTGTCGCTGTCTCCCGCGTTTGCGAGGTAGCGCAAGGAAACAGACGAAAGAAATGGCCCAACCCCCCCATACACATGTATATACATACATCCACACACGCAAATATACATACCTACACAGCTTTCCATGGTTTACCCCAGACGCCTCACATGCCCTGATTCAATCCACTGACAGCACGTCAACCCCGGTATACCACATCGCTCCAATTCACTCTATTCCTTGCCCTCCTTTCACCCTCCTGCATGTTCAGGCCCCGATCACACAAAATCCTTTTCACTCCATCTTTCCACCTCCAATTTGGTCTCCCTCTTCTCCTTGCTCCCTCCACCTCCGACACATATATCCTCTTGGTCAATCTTTCCTCACTCATCCTCTTCATGTGCCCAAACCACTTCAAAACACCCTCTTCTGCTCTCTCAACCACGCTCTTTTTATTTCCACACATCTCTCTTACCCTTACGTTACTCACTCGATCAAACCACCTCACACCACACATTGTCCTCAAACATCTCATTTCCAGCACATCCATCCTCCTGCGCACAACTCTATCCATAGCCCACGCCTCGCAACCATGCAACATTGTTGGAACCACTATTCCTTCAAACATACCCATTTTTGCTTTCCGAGATAATGTTCTCGACTTCCACACATTCTTCAAGGCCCCCAGAATTTTCGCCCCCTCCCCCACCCTATGACCCACTTCCATGGTTCCATCCGCTGCCAGATCCACTCCCAGATATCTAAAACACTTCACTTCCTCCAGTTTTTTTCCGTTCAAACTCACCTCCCAATTGACTTGACCCTCAACCCTCCTGTACCTAATAACCTTGCTCTTATTCACATTTACTCTTAACTTTCTTCTTCCACACACTTTACCAAACTCAGTCACCAGCTTCTGCAGTTTCTCACATGAATCAGCCACCAGCGCTGTATCATCAGCGAACAACAACTGACTCACTTCCCAAGCTCTCTCATCCCAACATACTTCATACTTGCCCCTCTTTCCAAAACTCTTGCATTTACCTCCCTAACAACCCCATCCATAAACAAATTAAACAACCATGGAGACATCACACACCCCTGCCGCAAACCTACATTCACTGAGAACCAATCACTTTCCTCTCTTCGTACACGTACAAATGCCTTATTTATATATATATATATATATATATATATATATATATATATATATATATATATATATATATATATATATATATATATATATATATATATATATATATATATATATATATATATATATATATATATATATATATATATATATATCTATATATATATATATATATATATATATATATATATATATATATATATATATATATATATATATATATATATATATATAGATATACTGCTAGGTAGCGCAAGGAGTTAGGCGGAAGAATGGCCCAACCCACCCACATACACATGTATATACATACACGTCCACACACGCAAATATACATACCTATACATCTCAACGTATACATATATATACACACACAGACATATACATATATATACACATGTACATAATTCACACTGTCTGCCTTTATTCATTCCCATCGCCACCCTCCCACTCATGAAAAAACAACTCCCTCCCCCCCATGTGCGCGAGGTATCGCTAGGAAGACAACGAAGGCCACATTCGTTCCCACTGTCTCTAGCTGTCGTGCTATAATGCACCGAAACCACAGCTCCCTTTCCACATCCAGGCCCCACAGAACCTTCCATGGTTTACCCCAGACGCTTCACATTCCCTGGTTCAATCCATTGACAGCACGTCGACCCCGGTATACCACATCGTTCCATTTCACTTTATTCCTTGCACACCTTTTACCCTCTAGCATGTTCAGGCCCCGATCACTCAAAATCTTTTTCACTCCATCTTTCCACCTCCAATTTGGTCTCCCACTTCTCGTTCCCTCCACCTCTGACACATATATCCTCTTTGTCAATCTTTCCTGACTCATTCTCTCATTGTGACCAAACCATTTCAAAACACCCTCTTCTGCTCTCTCACCCACACTCTTTTTATTACCACACATCTCTCTCACCCTATTATTACTTACTCGATCAAACCACCTCACACCACATACTGTCCTCAAACATCTCATTTCCAGCACATCCACCCTCCTGCGCACAACTCTATCCATAGCCCACACCTCGCAACTATATAACATTGTTGGAACCATACTCATTTTTGCTCTCCGAGATAATGTTCTCGACTTCCACACATTCTTCAAGGCTCCCAGAATTTTCGCCCCCTCCCCCACCCTATGATTCACTTCCGCTTCCATGGTTCCATCCGCTGCCAAATCCACTTACAGACATCTAAAACACTTCACTTCCTCCAGATTTTCTCCATTCAAACTTACTTCCCAATTGACTTGACCCTCAACCCTACTGTACCTAATAACCTTGCTCTTATTCACATTTACTCTCAACTTTCTTCTTTCACACACTTTACCAAAGTCAGTCACCAGCTTCTGCGGTTTCTCACATGAGTCAGCCACCAGCGCTGTATCTTCACCGAACAACAACTGACTCACTTCCCAAGATCTCTCATCCACAACAGATTGCATACTTGCCCCTCTTTCCAAAACCCTTGCATTCACCTCCCTAACAACCCCATCCACAAACAAATTAAACAACCATTGAGACATCACACACCCCTGCCGCAAACCTACATTCACTGAGAACCAATCACTTTCCTCTCTTCCTAAACGTACACATGCCTTACATCCTCGATAAAAACTTTTCACTGCTTCTAACAACTTACCTCCCACACCATATATTCTTAATACCTTCCACAGAGCATCTCTATCAACTCTATCATATGCCTTCTCCAGATCCATAAATGCTACATACAAATCCATTTGCTTTTCTAAGTATTTCTCACATACATTCTTCAAAGCAAACACCTGATCCACACTTCCTCTACCACTTCTGAAACCACACTGCTCCTCCCCAATCTGATGCTCTGTACTTGCCTTCACCCTCTCAATCAATACCCTCCCATATAATTTACCAGGAATACTCAACAAACTTATACCTCTGTAATTTGAGCACTCACCTTTGTCCCCTTTGCCTTTGTACAATGGCACTATGCAAGCATTCCGCCAATCCTCAGGCACCTTACCATGAGTCATACATACATTAAATAACCTTACCAACCAGTCAACAAAACAGTCACCCCCTTTTTTAATAAATTCCATTGCGATGCCATCCAAACCCGCTGACTTGCCGGCTTTCATCTTCCGCAAACCTTTTACTACCTCTTCTCTGTTTACCAAATCATTTTCCCTAACCCTCGCACTTTGCACACCACCTCGACCAAAACACCCTACATCTGCCATTCTATCATCAAACACCTTCAAGAAACCTTCAAAATACTCACTCCATCTCCTTCTCACATCACCACTACTTGTTATCACCTCCCCATTAGCCCCGTTCACTGAAATTCCCATTTGTTCACTTGTCTTACGCATTTTATTTACCCCCTTCCAAGATATCTTTTTATTCTCCCTAAAATTTAATGATACTCTCTCACCCCAACTCTCATTTGCCCTCTTTTTCACCTCTTGCACCTTTCTCTTGACCTCCTACCACTTTCTTTTATACATCTTCCACTCATTTGAATTATTTTTCTGCAAAAATAGTCCAAATGCCTCTCTTTTCTCTTTCATTAATAATCTTACTTCTTCATCCCACCCCTCACTACCCTTTCTAATCTGCCCACCTCCCACGCTTCTCATGCTATAGGCATCTTTTGTGCAAGCCATCACTGCTTCCCTAAATACATCCCATTCCTCCCCCACTCCCCTTACCTCCTTTTTTCTCACCTTTTTCCATTCTGTACTCAGTCTGTCCTGGTACTTCCTCACACAAGTCTCCTTCCCAAGATCACTTACTCTCACCACTCTCTTCACCCAACATATATGGGATTGCCTTGATTAGGGCCTCAGTTGCCCACCCTGAACATGAAATCACATTTACCTCTGACATCACCATCATCATTTTCATTCAGTAACGTCACTTTCATTCTCCTTTAACTTATCATCAGCGTCAACATTAATATCGTTCTAGATCTTCATTTCCTCATCGCTATGTCCATTTTTTTCTATCCTAATTCACCATCATACTCGTCATTTTCATCACCTTTATTCATTCTTAAATGTCACCTTCCTCATACATATATATAGTCCATAATCTAAGTTATAACAATGACTAACACTGTCTCCAGTATTTTTATTAACCTCACAGTTACCCTCTCTGTCACTTTCATCTCATGTTCCATCACTCTCATGTTCAGTACGACAATTATCACCATCAATTTCACCATTTCGAATAGCCACACACACACACACACACACACACACACACACACACACACACACACACTGACATTTTCTTTTTGCTCTCACCTTCAACATATCAATTCACGGATCATGGTCAATGTCTTTCTCATTATCAGCCTCAAGAAATATCATCATATTCACTCTCACCATCACTCATGATCACTCTCACCATCGTTCATGATCACTCTCACCATCACTCATGATCACTCTCACCATCGTTCATGATCACTCTCACCATCACTCATGATCACTCTCACCATCACTCATGATCACTCTCACCATCGCTCATGATCATTCTCACCATCACTCATGATCACTCTCACCATCACTCATGATCACTCTCACCATCGCTCATGATCACTCTCACCATCACTCATGATCACTCTCACCATCGCTCATGATCACTCTCACCATCGCTCATGATCATTTTCACCATCACTCATGATCACTCTCACCATCACTCATGATCACTCTCACCATCACTCATGATCACTGTCACCATCGCTCATGATCACTCTCACCATCGCTCATGATCACTCTCACCATCACTCATGATCACTCTCACCATCGCTCATGATCACTCTCACCATCACTCATGATCACTCTCACCATCGCTCATGATCACTCTCACCATCGCTCATGATCATTTTCACCATCACTCATGATCACTCTCACCATCACTCATGATCACTCTCACCATCACTCATGATCACTGTCACCATCGCTCATGATCACTCTCACCATCACTCATGATCACTCTCACCATCACTCATGATCACTCTCACCATCGCTCATGATCACTCTCACTATCACTCATGATCATTTTCACCATCACTCATGATCACTCTCACCATCACTCATGATCACTCTCACCATCGCTCATGATCACTCTCACCATCACTCATGATCACTCACCATCAGCACCGTGAGGTGGGCAGAGACAAGCACTCCACCTGCTCATGTCTTCCTTACTCTCCCCAAAAACATGCCCGGTGACCGGGTGTGTATAATGACCATAATTTGTCTAGCGTTTTATGGGCGTAATCACTCACCCAATGCATCATTTGATGACGGTAACTGGCGATGGAAAAAGGAGGTATGGCGATCCATGGAGACATTAATTCGCTTCGCGAGGGAGTGAAGAGAAGACATGCCAAATTCTTGTGTGCTAGTAAGATGCAGGATAGAGGGACATTGTGTACGAGTGAGGTGATGTAGCGTCCAGAGGAAGCCCTGGTTAAAGGTTTGGTGTTTGGGATATACACATATCCTAGTGTGTAGCAGAAGGTGTTGATTTGGTGAGGGGAGAGACTAGTAGGTGTGACTTACACGTCTCAGGCGTTTGTAAATGTAGAGTCGAACGAGGATTAACATTAGACAGGTCGTATTCTAAGATGAAGATGAGGGTTTTTCATACGAAGGAGTGATTGTCTATTCCACAAGAGATCAGTGGAGGAGGGAACTATAAACGTAATGATTATGAAATCAAGATTTAAATCAAAGTTTGACAACCTTAATGTTATAATATGTTGTGTTTCGACTTATGTCTCGCATAATAATTGGACAGCTATTTTCCATCCAGCTGTGAAGAGCGCTCCGACCAGCAACAACACATGACGTAAAGGTGTTCATACTTAAATCACAGTAGGATAGATATATAGAGAGGAGAGATAACAGGAGAACTGATTGTTCATAGCGAGGTCGTATATTGCCTTATCAGTGGTAAAAGGCACCTCCTCCACGGACCTTTCTCACTGGCTCAGCAGACGGCAGGAAAAAAAGAAAGTCGAAAAGATAAATTATGTAGTACGGATAATGTATACTGCCATGGATATTCTATAGGAAAGTATGAATGGGATTAGTTCCCAAACCAGTTCTACAAATTGCTGTTAGAGTGTTGGATGGATCACCTGCAGCAACTTTTGGCAGATTTGGATGTGAATATGGAACCATAATCGATGAAGATTCGTTTGTGACTTTGCTAAAGGAATGTTTTGCTTAATGGAGGGCATGGTCTTCTTCGTCAAGAATTTCATAAAGGAACTTCAATAAGTAGCCTCTCTCGAGTCTTGGCCTCACCAGCTATGCAACTACTGTTTCCTTACTCTCCTCCACATCTCATGAACCCATAAATGTTTTCAAGGCTAATATTGTATCCCAGATAGACCAGCTTAGGAACAACGGTGGTTTACCAGGACCTAGTCTCCCACTACCGAGTTTATATGGATAGAAAATGCGTTGTATTAGCTTCATCGCATCAGAAGCAGGTCTACTTTGCTTATCTTTGAGCCAAGTGTCCATCTTTACAAGATGTTGCATGCCCGCATCAGGCTATGCTGTCCTTCCCATTCATCCCTCCCCTAAGTGGACGTGGTACTGGAGACTCCTGGCGTTGCTACGTCTTCAGTATGCCATCGGTCATGTCTCCACAATTCAGAGCGAGGTCTTATTCTGAAAGACTGCAATTCCATTTTGTGCAATGCAGCCTCAAAGTCAAGGTATAGAGGTTTATATCCTGGTACACATGACATTCTTCCTAGGCTCAGTCTTTCCATTTGTGTCTGCACCTACTGCAGTCATTGTGAAGATGCCGCTTACAAACTTCTGAAGCAAAGGACAATGACATGCGAGGCCGGTGAACCCACGTAAACCATATGTTACTGTTGGAACTACTGTTCCTTCAAACATACCCATCTTTGTTCTCTGAGATAGCGTTCTTTCCTTCAACACATTCTTCATCGCTCCCAGAACCTATGCCCCCTCCCCCACCCCATGAATCACTTCCCCTTCTGTTGTTCCATTCGCTGCTAAGTCCACTCTCAGATATCTAAAACACTTCACTTCCTCCATTTTTTCTCCATTCAAATTAAAATCCCAACTAACTTATTCCAAACTCAGTCACCAAGCTCTGCTCTTTCTCACTCTGATTAGCCACTAGTTTTTATCATAGGCAAACAACAACTGACTCAATTTCCAGGCCCTCTCATTCCCAATAGAATGCATTCTCTCCCTTTCTGCAAAACTTCCATCTACCTCCCTAACCACCCCATCCATATACAAATTGAACTACCATTGGAACATCACGCACCCCTGCCGCAGACCTATATTCACTGGGAACCAATCAATCTCCTTTCTTCCTGCTCGTATACAAGCTTTACACCCTTGATGAAAACTTCTCTCTCCTTCTAGCAGCTTACCTCCCACACAATATATTCTTAAGACCCTCCACAAAGCATCTTTGTCAACCTTATCATGCGACTTTTCTTGAACGATAAATGCTTCATACAAATCCATCTGTTTCGCCAAGTATTTCTCATACATTCTTCAAAGCAAACACCTGATCCACACATCCTCTACCACTCAGAAACCACACTGCTCTTCCCCAATCTAGTGCTCTGTAAATGTCTTTACCTTCTCAGTCAATACCCTCCCATACAGTCTACCAGGAAAGCTCAACAAACTTATGCCTCTATAATTTGAACCCTCAGCTTTATCTTCATTGCCTTTGTACAAAATGGCACTATGAAAGTATTCCTCCAATCCTCAACAACATAGTCACCCATTTCTTTCCTTGCTCTCTCTCTCTCTCTCTCTCTCTCTCTCTCTCTCTCTCTCTCTCTCTCTCTCTCTCTCTCTCTCTCTCTCTCTCTCTCTCTCTCTCTCTATCTATCTCTCTCTCTCTCTCTCTCTCTCTCTCTCTCTCTCTCTCTCTCTCTCTCTCTAATTTTTTTCTATATTATACTTTGTCGCTGTCTCCGGCGTTAGCGAGGTAGCGCATGGTAACAGACGAAAGAATGGCCCAAACCACCCACATACACATGTATATGCATACACGTCAACACACGCACATATACATACACGCAATACATCTCAACGTATACATATATATATACACACACAGACATATGTATATATACACATGTACATAATTCATAGTGTCTGCCCTTATTCATTCCTGTCGCCACCCCGCCACACAAGAAATAACAGCCCCCTCCCCCCGCATGTGCGCGAATTAGCGCTAGGAAAAGATAACAAGGGCCACATTCGTTCACACTCAGTCTTTAACTGTCATGTATAATGCACCGAAACCACAGCTCCCTTTCCACATCGAGGACTCATAAAACATTCCATGGTTTACCCAGACGTTTCACATGCCCTGGTTCAATCCTTTGACAGCACGTCGACCATCGGTATACCAAATCGCTCCAGTTCACTCTATTCCTTGCACGCCTTTCACCCTCTTGCATGTTCAGGCCCCGATCACTCAAAATCTTTTTCACTCCATCTTTTCACCTCCAATTTGGCCTTCCACTTCTCGTTCCCTCTACCTCTGACACATATATCCTCTTTGTCAATCTTTCCTCACTCATTCTCTCCATGTGACCAAACCATTGCAAAACACCCTTTTCTGCTCTCTCGACCACTCTTTTTGTTACCGCACATCTCTATCATCCTTTCATTGCTTATTCGATCAAACCCCCTCACACCACATATTTCCCTCAAACATCTCATTTCTAGCACGTCCACCCTCCTCCGCACAACTCTATGTATAGACCACGCCTCAAGACCATATAGCATTCTTGGAACCACTATCCCATGAAACATATCCATTTTTCATTTCGAAGATAATGTTCTCGAATTCCACACATTCTTCAACGCTCCCAGAACTTTCGCCCACTCCCCACCCAATGATTCACTTCCTCTTCCATGATTCTATCCGCTGCCAAATCCACTCTCATATATATGAAACACTTATCTTCCTCCAGTTTTTCTCCATTCAAACTTACCTCCCAATTGACTTGTCCCTCAATCCTAATAACCTTGCACTGTTTTACATTTACTCTCAGCTTTCTTCTTTTCATACACTTTACCAAACTCATTCACCACCTTCTGCAGTTTCTCACCCGAATCAGCAACCAACGCTGTATCAACAGCGAACAACAACTGACTCAATCCCAATCTCTCTCATCCAAAACAGACTGTATATTTGTCCCTCTTTCCAAAACTCTTTTTTTATTACCACACATCTCTCTCATCCTATTATTACTTACTCAATCAAACCACCTCACACCAAATATTGTCCTCAAACACCTCATTTCTAGCACATCCACCCTCCTCCGCACAACTCTATCCATGGCCGAAGCCTCGCAAACATAAAACATTGTTGGAACCACTATTCCTTCAAACATACCCATTTTTGCTCTCCGAGATAATGTTCTCGACTTCCACACATTCTTCAAGGCTCCCAGAATTTTCGCCCCCTCCCCTACCCTTTGATTCACCTCCTCTTCCATTGTTCCATCCGCTGCCAGATCCACTCCTAGATATCTAATACACTTTACCTCCTCCAGTTTTTCTCCATTCAAACTTACCTCACAATTGACTTGACCCTCAACCCTAATGTACCTAATAACCTTGCTCTTATTCACATATACTCTTGACTTTCTTCTTTCACACACTTTACCAAACTCCGTCACCAGTTCTGCAGTTTCTCACATGAATCAGCCACCAGTGCTGTATCATCATCGAACAACAACTGACTCACTTCCCAAGCTCTCTCATCCACAACAGACTGCATACTTGCCCCTCTTTCCAAAACTTTTGCATTCACCTCCCTAACAACCCCATCCATAAACAAATTAAACAACCATGGAGACATCACACACCCCTGCCGCAAGACTATATATTTATATATATTATTATATTATTTTTTTTATTATACTTTGTCGCTGTCTCCCGCGTTTGCGAGGTAACGCAAGGAAACAGACGAAAGAAATTGCCCAACCCCCCCCCCCATACACATGTATATACATACCTCCACACACGCAAATATACATACCTACACAGCTTTCCATGGTTTACCCCAGACGCTTCACATGCCTTGATTCAATCCACTGACAGCACGTCAACCCCGGTATACCACATCGCTCCAATTCACTCTATTCCTTGCCCTCCTTTCACCCTCCTGCATGTTCAGGCCCCGATCATACAAAATCTTTTTCACTCCATCTTTCCACCTCCAATTTGGTCTCCCTCTTCTCCTCGTTCCCTCCACCTCCGACACATATACCCTCTTGGTCAATCTTTCCTCACTCATTCTCTCCATGTGCCCAAACCACTTCAAAACACCCTCTTCTGCTCTCTCAACCACGCTCTTTTTATTTCCACATATCTCTCTTACCCTTACGTTACTCACTCGATCAAACCACCTCACACCACACATTGTCCTCAAACATCTCATTTCCAGCACATCCATCCTCCTGCGCACAACTCTATCCATAGCCCACGCCTCGCAATCATATAACATTGTTGGAACCACTATTCCTTCAAACATACCCATTTTTGCTTTCCGAGATAATGTTCTCGACTTCCACACATTCTTCAAGGCCCCCAGAATTTTCGCCCCCTCCCCCACCCTATGATCCACTTCCGCTTCCATGGTTCCATCCGCTGCCAGATCCACTCCCAGATATCTAAAACACTTTACTTCCTCCAGTTTTTCTCCATTCAAACTTACCTCCCAATTGACTTGACCCTCAACCCTACTGTACCTAATAACCTTGCTCTTATTCACATTTACTCTTAACTTTCTTCTTTCACACACTTTACCAAATTCAGTCACCAGCTTCTGCAGTTTCTCACATGAACCAGCCACCAGCGCTGTATCACCAGCGAACAACAACTGACTCACTACCAAGATCTCTCATCCCCAACAGACTTCATACTTGCCCCTCTTTCCAAAACTCTTGCATTCACCTCGTTAACAACAACATCCATAAACAAATTAAACAACCATGGAGACATCACACACCCCTGCCGCAAACCTACATTCACTGAGAACCAATCACTTTCCTCTCTTCCTACACGTACACATGCCTTACATCCTCGATAAAAACTTTTCACTGCCTCTAACAACTTTCCTCACACACCATATATTCTTAATACCTTCCACAGAGCATCTCTATCAACTCTATCATATATATATATATATATATATATATATATATATATATATATATATATATATATATATATATATATATATATATGTATATATATATATATATATATATATGTATATATATATATATATATATATATATATATATATATATATTTTTTTTTTTTTTTTTTTTTTTTTTATACTTTGTCGCTGTCTCCCGCGTTTGCGAGGTAGCGCAAGGAAACAGACGAAAGAAATGGCCCAACCCCCCCCATACACATGTACATACACACGTCCACACACGCAAATATACATACCTACACAGCTTTCCATGGTTTACCCCAGACGCTTCACATGCCTTGATTCAATCCACTGACAGCACGTCAACCCCTGTATACCACATCGCTCCAATTCACTCTATTCCTTGCCCTCCTTTCACCCTCCTGCATGTTCAGGCCCCGATCACACAAAATCTTTTTCACTCCATCTTTCCACCTCCAATTTGGTCTCCCTCTTCTCCTCGTTCCCTCCACCTCCGACACATATATCCTCTTGGTCAATCTTTCCTCACTCATTCTCTCCATGTGCCCAAACCATTTCAAAACACCCTCTTCTGCTCTCTCAACCACGCTCTTTTTATTTCCACACATCTCTCTTACCCTTACGTTACTTACTCGATCAAACCACCTCACACCACACATTGTCCTCAAACATCTCATTTCCAGCACATCCATCCTCCTGCGCACAACTCTATCCATAGCCCACGCCTCGCAACCATACAACATTGTTGGAACCACTATTCCTTCAAACATACCCATTTTTGCTTTCCGAGATAATGTTCTCGACTTCCACACATTTTTCAAGGCTCCCAAAATTTTCGCCCCCTCCCCCACCCTATGATCCACTTCCGCTTCCATGGTTCCATCCGCTGCCAGATCCACTCCCAGATATCTAAAACACTTCACTTCCTCCAGTTTTTCTCCATTCAAACTCACCTCCCAATTGACTTGACCCTCAACCCTACTGTACCTAATAACCTTGCTCTTATTCACATTTACTCTTAACTTTCTTCTTCCACACACTTTACCAAACTCAGTCACCAGCTTCTGCAGTTTCTCACATGAATCAGCCACCAGCGCTGTATCATCAGCGAACAACAACTGACTCACTTCCCAAGCTCTCTCATCCCCAACAGACTTCATACTTGCCCCTCTTTCCAGGACTCTTGCATTTACCTCCCTAACAACCCCATCCATAAACAAATTAAACAACCATGGAGACATCACACACCCCTGCCGCAAACCTACATTCACTGAGAACCAATCACTTTCCTCTCTTCCTACACGTACACATGCCTTACATCCTCGATAAAAACTTTTCACTGCTTCTAACAACTTGCCTCCCACACCATATATTCTTAATACCTTCCACAGAGCATCTCTATCAACTCTATCATATGCCTTCTCCAGATCCATAAATGCTACATACAAATCCATTTGCTTTTCTAAGTATTTCTCACATACATTCTTCAAAGCAAACACCTGATCCACACATCCTCTACCACTTCTGAAACCGCACTGCTCTTCCCCAATCTGATGCTCTGTACATGCCCTCACCCTCTCAATCAATACCCTCCCATATAATTTACCAGGAATACTCAACAAACTTATACCTCTGTAATTTGAGCACTCACTCTTATCCCCTTTGCCTTTGTACAATGGCACTATGCACGCATTCCGCCAATCCTCAGGCACCTCACCATGAGTCATACATACATTAAATAACCTTACCAACCAGTCAACAATACAGTCACCCCCTTTTTTAATAAATTCCACTGCAATACCATCCAAACCTGCTGCCTTGCCGGCTTTCATCTTTCGCAAAGCTTTTACTACCTCTTCTCTGTTTACCAAATCATTTTCCCTAACCCTCTCACTTTGCACACCACCTCGACCAAAACACCCTACATCTGACACTCTGTCATCAGACACATTCAACAAACCTTCAAAATACTCATTCCATCTCCTTCTCACGTCACCACTACTTGTTATCACCTCCCCATTTACGCCCTTCACTGAAGTTCCCATTTGCTCCCTTGTCTTACGCACCCTATTTACCTCCTTCCAGAACATCTTTTTATTCTCCCTAAAATTTACTGATAGTCTCTCACCCCAACTCTCATTTGCCCTTTTTTTCACCTCTTGCACCTTTCTCTTGACCTCCTGTCTCTTTCTTTTATACTTCTCCCACTCAATTGTACCTTTTCCCTGCAAAAATCGTCCAAATGCCTCTCTCTTCTCTTTCACTAATACTCTTACTTCTTCATCCCACCACTCACTACCCCTTCTAAACAGCCCACCTCCCACTCTTCTCATGCCACAAGCATCTTTTGCGCAATCCATCACTGATTCCCTAAATACATCCCATTCCTCCCCCACTCCCCTTACTTCCATTGTTCTCACCTTTTTCCATTCTGTACACAGTCTCTCCTGGTACTTCCCCACACAGGTCTCCTTCCCAAGCTCACTTACTCTCACCACCTTCTTCACCCCAACATTCACTCCTCTTTTCTGAAAACCCATACTAATCTTCACCTTAGCCTCCACAAGATAATGATCAGACATCCCTCCAGTTGCACCTCTCAGCACATTAACATCCAAAAGTCTCTCTTTCGCACGCCTGTCAATTAACACGTAATCCAAAAACGCTCTCTGGCCATCTCTCCTACTTACATAAGTATACTTATGTATATCTCGCTTTTTAAACCAGGTATTCCCAATCATCAATCCTTTTTCAGCACATAAATCTACAAGCTCTTCACCATTTCCATTTACAACACTGAACACCCCATGCATACCAATTATTCCCTCAACTGCCACATTACTCACCTTTGCATTCAAATCACCCATCACTATAACCCGGTCTCGTGCATCAAAACCGCTAACACACTCATATATATATATATATATATATATATATATATATATATATATTTATATATATATATATATATATATATATATATATATAT
Source organism: Panulirus ornatus (assembly GCF_036320965.1). NCBI lineage: Eukaryota > Metazoa > Arthropoda > Malacostraca > Decapoda > Palinuridae > Panulirus > Panulirus ornatus. The sequence continues at coordinate 13,831,796 of NC_092272.1, forward strand.
ATATATATGTATATATATATATATATATATATATATATATATATATATATATATATATATATATATATATATATATATATATATATATATATATATATATATATATATATATATATATATATATATATATATATACATATATATATATATATATATATATATATATATATATATATATATATATATATATATATATATATATATATATATATATATATATATATATATATTTATTTTTATCCCTGGGGATAGGGGAGAAAGAATACTTCCCACGTATTTCCTGCGTGTCGTAGAAGGCGACTAAAAGGGGAGGGAGCGGGGGGCTGGAAATCCTCCCCTCTCACTTTTTTTTTTTTTAATTTTCCAAAAGAGGGAACAGAAAAGGGGCCCAGGTGAGGATATTCCCTCAAGGGCTCAGTCCTCTGTTCTCAACGCTACCTCGCTAATGCGGGAAATGGCGAATAGTATTAAAGAAAGATATATTTATTTTATTTTTATTATACTTTGTCGCTGTCTCCCGCGTTTGCGAGGTAGCGCAAGGAAACAGACGAAAGAAATGGCCCAACCCCCCCCCATACACATGTACATACACACGTCCACACACGCAAATATACATACCTACACAGCTTTCCATGGTTTACCCCAGACGCTTCACATGCCTTGATTCAATCCACTGACAGCACGTCAACCCCGGTATACCACATCGCTCCAATTCACTCTATTCCTTGCCCTCCTTTCACCCTCCTGCATGTTCAGGCCCGATCACACAAAATCTTTTTCACTCCATCTTTCCACCTCCAATTTGGTCTCCCTCTTCTCCTCGTTCCCTCCACCTCCGACACATATATCCTCTTGGTCAATCTTTCCTCACTCATTCTCTCCATTGTGCCCAAACCACTTCAAAACACCCTCTTCTGCTCTCTCAACCACGCTCTTTTTATTTCCACACATCTCTCTTACCCTTACGTTACTCACTCGATCAAACCACCTCACACCACACATTGTCCTCAAACATCTCATTTCCAGCACATCCATCCTCCTGCGCACAACTCTATCCATAGCCCACGCCTCGCAACCATACAACATTGTTGGAACCACTATTCCTTCAAACATACCCATTTCTGCTTTCCGAGATAATGTTCTCGACTTCCACACATTCTTCAAGGCCCCCAGAATTTTCGCCCCCTCCCCCATCCTATGATCCACTTCCGCTTCCATGGTTCCATCCGCTGCCAGATCCACTCCCAGATATCTAAAACACTTCACTTCCTCCAGTTATTTTCCATTCAAACTCACATCCCAATTGACTTGACCCTTAACCCTACAGTACCTAATAACCTTGCTCTTATTCACATTTACTCTTAACTTTCTTCTTCCAGACACTTTACCAAACTCAGTCACCAGCTTCTGCAGTTTCTCACATGAATCAACCACCAGCGCCGTATCATCAGCGAACAACAACTGACTCACTTCCCAAGCTCTCTCATCCCCAACAGACTTCATACTTGCCCCTCTTTCCAAAACTCTTGCATTTACCTCCCTAACAACCCCATCCATAAACAAATTAAACAACCATGGAGACATCACACATCCCTGCCGCAAACCTACATTCACTGAGAACCAATCACTTTCCTCTCTACCTACACGTACACATGCCTTACATCCTCGATAAAAACTTTTCACTGCTTGTAACAACTTTCCTCCCACACCATATATTCTTAATACCTTCCACAGAGCATCTCTATCAACTCTATCATATGCCTTCTCCAGATCCATAAATGCTACATACAAATCCATTTGCTTTTCTAAGTATTTCTCACATACATTCTTCAAAGCAAACACCTGATCCACACATCCTCTACCACTTCTGAAACCACACTGCTCTTCCCCAATCTGATGCTCTGTACATATATATATATATATATATGTATATATATATAGATATATATATATATATATATATATATATATATATATATATATATATATATATATATATATATATATATATATATATATATATATATATATATATATTTATATATATAAATATATATATATATATTTTTTTTTTCTTTTTTTTTATACTTTGTCGCTGTCTCCCGCGTTTTCGAGGTAGCGCAAGGAAACAGACGAAAGAAATGGCCCAACCCACCCCCATACACATGTATATACATACGTCCACATACGCAAATAAACATACCTACACAGCTTTCCATGGTTTACCCCAGACGCTTCACATGCCTTGATTCAATCCACTGACAGCACGTCAGCCCCGGTATACCACATCGCTCCAATTCACTCTGTTCCTTGCCCTCCTTTCACCCTCCTGCATGTTCAGGCCCCGATCACACAAAATCTTTTTCACTCCATCTTTCCACCTCCAATTTGGTCTCCCTCTTCTCCTTGTTCCCTCCACCTCCGACACATATATCCTCTTGGTCAATCTTTCCTCACTCATTCTCTCCATGTGCCCAAACCACTTCAAAACACCCTCTTCTGCTCTCTCAACCACGCTCTTTTTATTTCCACACATCTCTCTTACCCTTACGTTACTCACTCGATCAAACCACCTCACACCACACATTGTCCTCAAACATCTCATTTCCAGCACATCCATCCTCCTGCGCACAACTCTAACCATAGCCCACACCTCGCAACCATACAACATTGTTGGTACCACTATTCCTTCAAACATACCCATTTTTGCTTTCCGAGATAATGTTCTCGACTTCCACACATTCTTCAAGGCCCCCAGAATTTTCGCCCCCTCCCCCACCCTATGATCCACTTCCGCTTCCATGGTTCCATCCGCTGCCAGATCCACTCCCAGATATCTAAAACACTTCACTTCCTCCACTTTTTCTCCATTCAAACTTACCTCCCAATTGACTTGACCCTCAACCCTACTGTACCTAATAACCTTGCTCTTATTCACATTTACTCTTAACTTTCTTTTTCCACACACTTTACCAAACTCAGTCACCAGCTTCTGCAGTTTCACACATGAATCAGCCACCAGCGCTGTGTCATCAGCGAACAACTGACTCACTTCCCAAGCTCTCTCATCCCCAACAGACTTCATACTTGCCCCTCTTTCCAAAACTCTTGCATTTACCTCCCTGACAACCCCATCCATAAACAAATTAAACAACCATGGAGACATCACACACCCCTGACGCAAACCTACATTCACTGAGAACCAATCACTTTCCTCTCTTCCTACACGTACACATGCCTTACATCCTCGATAAAAACTTTTCACTGCTTCTAACAACTTTCCTCCCACACCATATATTCTTAATACCTTCCACAGAGCATCTCTATCAACTCTATCATATGCCTTCTCCAGATCCATAAATGCTACATACAAATCCATTTGCTTTTCTAAGTATTTCTCACATACATTCTTCAAAGCAAACACCTGATCCACACATCCTCTACCACTTCTGAAACCACACTGCTCTTCCCCAATCTGATGCTCTGTACATGCCTTCACCCTCTCAATCAATACCCTCCCATATAATTTACCAGGAATACTCAACAAACTCATACCTCTGTAATTTGAGCACTCACTCTTATCCCCTTTGCCTTTGTACAATGGCACTATGCACGCATTCCGCCAATCCTCAGGCACCTCACCATGAGTCATACATACATTAAATAACCTTACCAACCAGTCAACAATACAGTCACCCCCTTTTTTAATAAACTCCACTGCAATACCATCCAAACCTGCTGCCTTGCCGGCTTTCATCTTCCGCAAAGCTTTCACTACCTCTTCTCTGTTTAACAAATCATTTTCCCTAACCCTCTCACTTTGCACACCACCTCGACCAAAACACCCTATATCTGCCACTCTATCATCAAACACATTCAACAAACCTTCGAAATACTCACTCCATCTCCTTCTCACATCACCACTACTTGTTATCACCTCCCCATTTGCGCCCTTCACTGAAGTTCCCATTTGCTCCCTTGTCTTACGCACTTTATTTACCTCCTTCCAGAACATCTTTTTATTCTCCCTAAAATTTAATGATACTCTCTCACCCCAACTCTCATTTGCCCTTTTTTTCACCTCTTGCACCTTTCTCTTGACCTCCTGTCTCTTTCTTTTATACATCTCCCACTCAATTGCATTTTTTCCCTGCAAAAATCGTCCAAATGCCTCTCTCTTCTCTTTCACTAATACTCTTACTTCTTCATCCCACCACTCACTACCCTTTCTAATCAACCCACCTCCCACTCTTCTCATGCCACAAGCATCTTTTGCGCAATCCATCACTGATTCCCTAAATACATCCCATTCCTGCCCCACTCCCCTTACTTCCATTGTTCTCACCTTTTTCCATTCTGTACTCAGTCTCTCCTGGTACTTCCTCACACAGGTCTCCTTCTCAAGCTCACTTACTCTCACCACCCTCTTCACCCCAACATTCACTCTTCTTTTCTGAAAACCCCTACAAATCTTCACCTTAGCCTCCACAAGATATTGATCAGACATCCCTCCAGTTGCACCTCTCAGCACATTAACATCCAAAAGTCTCTCTTTCGCATGCCTGTCAATTAACACGTAATCCAATAACGCTCTCTGGCCATATATATATATATATACATATATAACATTTGTATATCATATATATATATATATATATATATATATATATATATATATATATATATATATATATATATATATATATATATATATATATACATATATATTTCTTAGCCTAAGCCAGGTTCCCAACTTACCGCCCAGACTTTAGCGAAGGATGAACAGCTGGGTGAACTCTGGACCGACATGCCACGACCAGGACTCGAATTTAAAACCATGTCGACCCCGTAAATGCGGTACGTTCAGGTACGCTAAGTACTACAACGACCAAGATCCATAAAATTCAAATGGAGGCTCTAGCCTTATCTCGTTTTCTCCCTCTAGTGCCAACTTCTTGAATTTCCCGTGTTTTCCCTGACAACCCTGAACAAGAAAGCTTTTCCCGGTTTGGAGGAGAGAGAAAAAAAAGTCTTGGAATATCCTCTCCTTCTTTTTTTCTGCTTTTTTTCTTCTGGCCTCGATGACCATGTTTGTCTGCGGCCTGAGTCTTGAGTCTCTTGTGGGTGGGTTTTTGGGGGGGTTTGGGGTGGGTTTGAGGGGTTGGAGGTAGAAAATAAGATAAAGATGCGACAGATATGATCCAGTTGCTTTTGAAGAAAAAATATATATACTATTGTCATCATTTGTTATATCTTTGTCATCATTTGGCGTATGGGTTTCGTGTTGTTCTCTCTCTCTCTCTCTCTCTCTCTCTCTCTCTCTCTCTCTCTCTCTCTCTCTCTCTCTCTCTCTCTCTCTCTCTCTCTCTCTCTCTCTCTCTCTCCACGCAAGGGGGAGCTGGTACAGGCAAATCTCTCTCCCTCTTCCCACCTCTCTCTCTCTCTCTCTCTCTCTCTCTCTCTCTCTCTCTCTCTCCTCTCTCTCTCTCTCTCTCTCTCTCTCTCTCTCTCTCTCTCTCTCTCTCTCTCTCTCTCTCTCTCTCTCTCTGTCGTCCTCCTGCGCTCTCCATTCTCCCTTCTCCCACCCCAACCCTTCCTCTCGCGCGAGAGTCGCGCTTCACAATTCGTGTTTGTTTTTAATTAGATGCAATCCTTGGGAAGGGTTTTTGTGGTGGTGCCCATTAACCCGAGCATCTGTGTACCTTAGCAAGTGTGGCTTAGTAACGCTTGCGTGTGTGTGTGTGTGTGTGTGTGTGCCTCACAGGAATATAACATCGCCTACAACATAAACTCATCCCACTGTAGAATAATACGACCCAGAATAATAAGGACGCCTACAACATACACTCATCCCACTGTAGAATACGTCCCAAGAAAATGACCTCACCACTGTAGAGTATGTATACTTAAAAAATGGCATATGTTTATTCAAGTCTTCATCATTTTCTAAGGCAAAACTTTGTCACGACCTGGGAACCGTAGTGATACTCGTCAATATATGTTCTTGCCAAATTACATTCAATTTGCTTTCATGCTTCTTATGTTAGCTTAGATGATATGATGATATGGGTGTCTCATTAACACTATAAATGAATATATATATATATATATATATATATATATATATATATATATATATATATATATATATATATATATATATATATATATATATATATATATATATATATATATATATATATATATATATATATATATAGTCCCTGGGGATAGGGGACAAAGAATACTTCCCACGTATTCCCTGCGTGTCGTAAAAGGCGACTAAAAGGGGAGGGAGCGGGGGGCTGGAAATCCTCCCCTCTCGTTTTTTTTTTTTTTTTTTTTTTTTTTTCCAAAAAAAGGAACAGAGAATTGGGCCAGGTGAGGGTATTCCCTCAAAGGCCCAGTCCTCTGTTCTTAACGCTACCTCGCTAATGCGGGAAATGGCGAACAGTTTGAAAGAAAATATATATATACATATATATATATATATATATATATATATATATATATATATATATATATATATATATATATATATATATATTTATATATATATACATATATATATATATATACATATACATATACAAAGCCATAGGGGATAAGATTGAGTGCTCAAATTTCAGAGGTATAAGTTTGTTGAGTATTCTTGGTAAATTATATGGGAGGGTATTGATTGAGAGGGTGAAGGCATGTACAGAGCATCAGATTGGGGAAGAGCAGTGTGGTTACAGAAGTGGTAGAGGATGTGTAGATCAGGTGTTTGCTTTGAAGAATGTATGTGAGAAATACTTAGAAAAGCAAATGGATTTGTATGTAGCATTTATGGATCTGGAGAAGGCATATGATAGAGTTGATAGAGATGCTCTGTGGAAGGTATTAAGAATATATGGTGTGGGAGGCAAGTTGTTAGAAGAATTGAAAAGTTTTTATCGAGGTTGTAAGGCATGTGTACGTGTAGAAAGAGAGGAAAGTGATTGGTTCTCAGTGAATGTAGGTTTGCGGAAGGGGTGTGTGATGTCTCCATGGTTGTTTAATTTGTTTATGGATGGGGTTGTTAGGGAGGTGAATGCAAGAGTTTTTGGAAAGAGGGGCAAGTATGAAGTCTGTTGTCGATGAGAGAGCTTGGGAAGTGAGTCAGTTGTTGTTCGCTGATGATACAGCGCTGGTGGCTGATTCATGTGAGAAACTGCAGAAGCTGGTGACGGAGTTTGGTAAAGTGTGTGAAAGAAGAAAGTTAAGAGTAAATGTGAATAAGAGCAAGGTTATTAGGTACAGTAGGGTTGAGGGTCAAGTGAATTGGGAGGTAAGTTTGAGTGGAGAAAAACTGGAGGAAGTAAAGTGTTTTAGATGTCTGGGAGTGGATCTGGCAGCGGATGGAACCATGGAAGCGGAAGTGGATCATAGGGTGGGGGAGGGGGCGAAAATCCTGGGAGCCTTGAAGAATGTGTGGAAGTCGAGAACATTATCTCGGAAAGCAAAAATGGGTATGTTTGAAGGAATAGTGGTTCCAACAATGTTGTATGGTTGCGAGGCGTGGGCTATGGATAGAGTTGTGCGCAGGAGGGTGGATGTGCTGGAAATGAGATGTTTGAGGACAATGTGTGGTGTGAGGTGGTTTGATCGAGTAAGTAACGTAAGGGTAAGAGAGATGTGTGGAAATAAAAAGAGCGTGGTTGAGAGAGCAGAAGAGGGTGTTTTGAAATGGTTTGGGCACATGGAGAGAATGAGTGAGGAAAGATTGACCAAGAGGATATATGTGTCGGAGGTGGAGGGAACGAGGAGAAGTGGGAGACCAAATTGGAGGTGGAAAGATGGAGTGAAAAAGATTTTTTGTGATCGGGGCGTGAACATGCAGGAGTGTGAAAGGAGGGCAAGGAATAGAGTGAATTGGATCGATGTGGTATACCGGGGTTGACGTGCTGTCAGTGGATTGAATCAGGGCATGTGAAGTGTCTGGCGTAAACCATGGAAAGCTGTGTAGGTATTTATATTTGCGTGTGTGGACGTATGTATATACATGTGTATGGGGGTGGGTTGGGCCATTTCTTTCGTCTGTTTCCTTGTGCTACCTCGCAAACGCGGGAGACAGCGACAAAGCAAAAAAAAGAAAATATATATATATATATATATATATATATATATATATATATATATATATATATATATATATATATATATATATATATATATATATATATATATATATATATTCCCTGGGGATAGGGGAGAAAGAATACTTCCCACGTATTCCCTGCGTGTCGTAGAAGGCGACTAAAAGGGGAGGGAGCGGGGGG
>NC_092272.1:13842595-13862595 GCF_036320965.1 Panulirus ornatus
GCACGAGCAGAAACTGAAAGAACATGAGGAGACCGCCTCTCTCTCTCTCTCTCTCTCTCTCTCTCTCTCTCTCTCTCTCTCTCTCTCTCTCTCTCTCTCTCTCTCTCGTCTTGGGGGTGAGTGCACCTTAGAACCCCCTGCATGCAATGACAAGGTAGTTAAGCAGAGAGGTTTTCTTATTTGCTCCTATCACACCTCCCCAGATGCCCACCATGGTCAGCTTTGGAATCTGTTTAGGTCCCCTTGTAAGCTGGTGCAGTCCTCCTCACTTTTCACTTCCTTTATAAACAACTTTGCATCATCTGCAAACGTATTCAAGCAAGAGTCCAAACCTTCAGGTAAGTCTATTACATAGATCAAGAGATGGGAGGGAATGTATATACGACTCTATATACTCTATGTTATAACCTATAATAATCTCACTTCATAGTCTTCAAGTATCAAATAGGAATGACACGTATAAGGTTACTGTATACGTTACAAAAATAGCCCCAGGATGGTGGCAGAGAGTTTATTCGTCCTTCTCTAGTGAAGATTCGCGCGTAGGTGTCGCCACTGACGTTGTCTTTGTCGTTATTATACTCGTCCCTTCGTCCAGGACTGATGTCTACTCCACAAATCAAGTGTCATAACACGAGACTCTCAGTGAGAGGAAGAGTACCACCAAAAGCTTCTGTCTTCGAGTGACCCCTCCTCCCTTCACCTCCCTCCGTGGATTTCTAATCGGCAAAATAAAGCAACTGGGAAGATCAAACCCCGGTGCACCGGCCAGAGGAAGGAGACCGTCTCATCAGTCGTGACGGTCCTTAAATTTCCACCTGGTGGCCCTTCTCTACCGTCCATCATCCCCAAGAGAGACGACGATAGAATCAGATACCCAATAAGTACCAACACTCGTACCAGACCTTACCCTGCCGCTTCCCATGGCAGTAAAGACCTGCTTCCTATCAAGCAATTGTCAGATATTTAACAACAGGTCTATTAAAAGTTATTTCATGAAATTTAACATCAACTTTGCCTTCGACTTAGTTGAAGGAGATGTCTGTTTACCTCGCCCTTTGGCCGCCTAGACTCTGTTCAAGAGGCTGAAGCCATGAAGCTGCATCATCCCTGTCTTCAACCAAGACGACTCCCATCAAGATGTATGAAGGTATACCAGGGAAATCCTTCATGAGGCGATCAAGGATCTACCGTGTGTTCATGATGCTGTAAGACTCTACAAGAACAGACAATCTTAAATCGTCTCTGAGTTGTGGGGAATGTGGAGAAAGTATTTGAATCCCTTCAGTCTCGTTTTAGGAAAGGAGTACAAGTCTTCAGTCTTGTTCCACAAGCGGATCCCTAGCCCTTCCTCTGGTTTTGACTGCTGGGGGAACAGCAAGGCTTCCTCAAATCAGAGGCAAGCCACAGCCCCTCAGGATATCGAAGGTAGGCAGATAATGCTGAAGATATTTCACGCCAGCAGCTTAACCCAGGAAGGCGAAGCTACAGAGCCGTGGCGTAGCCAGGGCCAGTAGATGGCAGTGTGGCTGATCTAATGTTCTCACCCACCTAAAATCCGGTGAAGCTTCAGCCATAACACATACCTACAGAACTTTTAGCACATCTGGATAATAACACTATGTTCACCAAGAGGATTTCTCACGAGTGCTATGGGATATAGTTGCGGACACTACCTACAGGGAAGAGTCTAGGTGTTGGTCGGGTAGGCACTAACAATATGGTTCAAGGATGGTTGAAGGAGATCCTGAGAAAATGTTAGTTGCGTGCTGACCTTCGTCGTGTGAGGACGTGTCTTATGGTATCTTTTGAAATGAAATCAGGAATCATGACTTCTGAGTTCGAAGGCTCATCTGGCACGGAGGGGCTGTGCCTTTTCGCTGAAGAGGAGCTTAGATAACTTACCCGAGGCCTTGCTGGGCTTAATAGGATGTATGGTCAGCTGAGGAAGGACTTGACTGTGAGAGAGAAGCATGTTATTCAGAAATGGAAGTTTGTAGTCAACAAGGGAAGAAAGGTGCGACTTAAGACAGCGTCAGAAGAGGATTGCTGGAACTCCACCCTTGCAATAGAGGATAACCTCAGTGCATGGGATGTAAGAGCTAGAGGACAAAGGAAAGTCCATCCCTAAGAGGCTGGACACGAAGGTGTCGAAAACTTTCGTTGTTGATGGCAGTCAGGTTAGATATATGGATAAGGCCTTTTGTGAAAGAGAATAGGAAATAATGAGAAGAAGGCTTGCATATCTGAGTGGGACATCCTATAGAATCAACGGATGACATCTTTTTGGTAACGGGATCATACCCACGAACAGGTATATTTTTTTGTAGTGGGGTGAGCGAGCCTAAGAACTGAGCCTGTTGTTCTTTGCTGATGACGCGGTACTGGTGGCAGATTCGAGTGAGAAGCTGCAGAAGTTGATCTCTGAGTTTACCTTAGTGAAGCAGAAAGTGACATTGGAAAGAGTAGAAATGAGGAGTTGATAGGCAGGTGGAATACAGCTATATATAGGATTAGGATTAGACCCAGCCTTTCCTTGGGAAAGAATTCCATAGATTTTCTGTAGCACAGTCAACGGACCAGCATGACCATCACAAGGTAACACAAGTAGCGGACTGGACGACCTCATGCACAAGGAACAAAAGGGTGGAAGTCGTGCTAGCCCGTATGCGTCTCAACTCCACATACAACACCCACCTACAACCTTACATCACATATGGCACCCACCTACAACCTTACACCACATATGGCACCCACCTACAAACTTATCACATACAGCACCCACCTACAACCTTACATCACATACAGCACCCACCTACAACCTTACATCACATACAGCACCCACCTACAACCTTACATCATATATGGCACCCACCTGCAACCTTACTTCACATATGGCACCTACCTAAAACCTTCCATTACATATGGCACCTACCTACAGCCTTCCATTACATATGGTACCTACCTACAACCTTACATCACATATGTCATCCACCTACAACCTTACATCACATATGGCACCTACCTACAACCTTTCATTACATATGGCACCTACCTACAACCTTACATCACATATGTCATCCACCTACAACCTTACATCACATATGGCACCCACCTATAACCTTACATCACATAGAGCATCCACCTACAACCTTAGATCACATACAGCACCCACCTACAACCTTACATTACATACAGCACCCACCTACAACCTTACATCACATAGAGCATCCACCTACAACCTTAGATCACATACAGCACCCACCTACAACCTTACATCACATAGAGCATCCACCTACAACCTTAGATCACATACAGCACCCACCTACAACCTTACATCACATATAGCACCCACATACAACCTTACATCACATACAGCACCCACCTACAACCTTAATCTCCCACCAAGATGTGAAGCATGCCACACAAGTCTGAAAATAGACCACCTTCTCATGCAATGTAAGAAATATCACGAAAAGAGGAAATGTTTAGCAAGTTATTTTGAGGAAAAGAAAATAAACTTCATCATATACAATCTCTTTGGTGATAACATCAATATAATTAACGAACTGATTATATTTCTCCAGGAAATGGAAATAATCAAGAAGATATAAAGTGGTTCGTTGGTTCGACTCTGTGCCGGAGCTAGCTTCAGGGCGTAGCTGTTTCTGCTCTGGGCTGGTTGTGTGGTGGACGAAGCAATTTGCTCATTATACTGCTTGCCTGGACCAGGGGTGGTTCAGCTTGGAGCTGGTTCCGTTATGGTGTCCAGCTGACGCATTGCTGGTGTTATTATGTCATAATTTATATATATGTTTCATGTTATGGTGAAGAAGACTGTCTCTAATCTATCCTATCTTTTTCCTAGTCCTTCTGGCAGCTGTACCAGTGGATGTTGTGACGACTGGGTGGTGTTTACAGCCGCGTTGACACAATACCCACTTACCAACTTTTATTCCAATATCTAAATCTTGTCTATATTTTATTGATATTCATATTCTTATCCTCTATAGCTTGAGCTAGCACTTATAGGATCATTACGTCGGAGCTTTATACACTCAAAAATCAAACAGGGGTTGCAGGCCTAATGACCACCTTCCTCATTGGTCGTTGGTCGTTAAACCCAACAAACAACACCAACATTAGGAACAAGGACGGGATGATTGTATCATGCGGTATTGTGCCCCGTAGAGGAGTTTGGGGTGAATGATTATCCAGGGTAACAGGTGTAAATTATGCGCTGAATATATATATATATACTGTTCGAACAAAAGCCTGAACTTTATCAAAAACTGTGATGCTTTTCACGGACGAGGTGTTCAAGGGATGAGGTTCAGTCATCGAGGGCTGTTACGCTGGCTTTGGTAGAGTGAGTTGAAAGGTTTTATTCAGAAATGATTCACTCCTTCAACAGATACATGATAATGGTATGGGATTAAGGAACGAGTAGGGCGCGTTCAGCTCTTTTCTCTTTTTTTGAAAGTAAGAGAAGTAGAAAAAAAATGGGAAAAATACTACAGTTGAAAGAAAACGTGGTAGGGTAGGTCACTTAGTTGCCAGAGATCAAATACTGGAAGATAAGGAACATGCAAGAATGGGGCAGCAAGCTGTCGCTTTCCAGGTGAGGGAGGAGAAAAGTTTGGCACAAGTGTTCATCGACGCATCACATTTGAGATAATTTTGAGCACTGACTGTCGTAGTGGACGAAAGAAATTTGTAAATTGATTTTTGCCTTTCAGTGTTTACGAATATTTTTGACAATGCAAGGTTAAACATAATTTTCTTTTGTACAATTTGAAAAAGAAAAGATGAATCGAACTGGAGATGCAAGGGGGTTAGAAAGGGTATCTATGTGAGGAGGTAAGGGGCTTGCATATAGGTCAATGGTCATTACACTGTTAAGTTGTGCAAAACATTGTAAGCTGTTTACAGATCTTTCCCATGACAAGTCTACCTAATTCATACAATCCATCGTTCATGATCATGTTACTTGTATCATAAGACTAGATTTAATAACATTCTTGTTGATAAATGAATTATATGGTACAGATAAGAAGACTTTCCTGCAGTTAATAACATAATTAACATCACTACCACGACATTGGAATCCTACCATGTCCTCGCGCTAAGAGTATGTTAAGTCCAGCAACAAGATCTTAACCAGTCAAATATGGAAGACTCAACACCCCGTGTGTTGCACTTTGTAAACACAACCACATGCATTGTCTGTTGAGTTTGTGATCAGTATATTCTGATCATCATATGTATCGCTCAACGTGACGCTCACATCCCGGACTTTGAGTAGATGGGAGCTACAATACAGAAAATAATGCTGAAGGACAAATGATGTAGCCTGAATAAGATATTTGTAAATAGAAAGTATAAATGAACTCATTCGTGAACTCATGGTTGCTTAGACGTAAAGCATGTTGAGACACTGCTGAGAATACTAACTGACTTTATCTGGGGGAAGAGAATAACAGTGAATATATAAACAAATATTGGTGAGTTTTACGTGGAGAATCAATTAGCGTTCCTGACCTCGACGCATTCAAGAGCCGCCCAGGGTCGAGCGCAAAGGTTCCATTACTGGTTTTGGCAGTTGGTCTATAGTCAACCCTGCTGTTCATCCACTGGTAAGGGGTTGGTCGATAAAATAGGTACCTGGCTAAGCCTAAGGTGTATTATATATAGCGTAAATGAGATGGCCTTGCATAAGGCATTCAGTTGCCCATGACGTCTCAGCTAACATAGATAGGAAGAATCCGAAAGATAAACGCGTCGTCCACTTTTTAAATCAAGGAATCTAGGAATAGTGAGATAGTGAGAGAGAGAGAGAGAGAGAGAGAGAGAGAGAGAGAGAGAGAGAGAGAGAGAGAGAGAGAGAGAGAGAGAGAGAGAGACCTATTCTCTAATTCCATAATGATCTTAGTGGAGAATCCTTAATCATAAGACCATTAATGTTACTAAATCTGTATTGTACCTCATTAATGGATGTGATATTAAAGAAATTTTATCTTGAACGTTCCATGTAATGTTGAATGACAACTGGTGAAGGTGGAGATTGATTGCATAAAGGAAAGAAAACGGGGGAAAAAAAAGCATGCTTCGTCAGCAAGGGAAACAGCAATCAAAAGAACCCGAGACAGAGGTAGAATAGATCTTAAGAGATCTTTTATCTGCTTTTGCGAAGCGCCAGAAAAAAGTTTCCAGTGAAAGAAAGAGAAAATGGTCATCCCCATTTCTCTCGGACAGAGGAGCATTTCGCCTCATCAAACACATATTGGTAAAGGCTTCGGTCGGACATGGAACCAGAATATGAGTGGAAGAAATTGAGGGATATGCTACGTTCCTCTCTCTGATTTGTCTCAGAGGGAAAATGGTTTAGCCAAGAATAGTTGAGAGATGATGGTTGTATGGAGAAAGGGAATATAATCTCACTGCATTCAAATATTACCCTGAATAATATAATACCACTTCTTTAAACACCAAATCTTTGTTGCAGATGCTATAGCCTGGAATCAACCTGTCTTTGTTCTAAGAATAAGAGCCTGAATTAAATTGACTTTGTTCGGGATACTTTAGTCTAGAAAAAAGAACCATGTCTTTGTTACAGGGATCATAGCCTGGAATTAATGTCTCTATTCCAAACATATCATGACCTGGAAATAACCTGTCTTTATTCCAGATGTTATAACCTGGAATTAAACTGTCTCGGGTCCAGATATCATAGCTTAGAATTAAACTGTCTTTGTTCCAGATATTCTAGTTTGGAATTGATGTGTTTTTGTTCCAGATATCATATCCTGGAATTAACCAGTAGCATGGATAAAACCTGTCTTTGTTCCAAATGTTAAATCCTGGAAATTACCTGTCTTTGTTCCAAACATGAAAGCCTAGAAATAACATGTATTTGATACAGGTATTAAAGTTTGAAATTAACCAGTCTCTTCCTGGAATTGACTTGTATATGTCCCAGATATTGTAGTCTGGAAAGAACTTGTCTTTGTTTCTTTGTTCTAGATATCAAGGCCTGGAAACAACCTGTCGTTGATATAGATATCATAGCTTGAAATAGATCTTTGATGTACATATTACTGCTTGGAATTAACATGTTTTTATTCCAGATATCATTTTCTGGAAGTAACATTTCTGTGGCCTGGATATAAGCTGTCTTTTTTCCATTACTAATATTGTATCTGGAAATTAGTGTCTTTACACCGGATATTCTTGCTGGAATTAACCCGTCTTTTTTGCAGACATTATAGTCTAAAACTAAACTGTCTGTTCCAATATCATGGCTTGGATTAAAATATCTTTGTTCCAGATATTATAGCTTGAAGATGACCTTTGTTCCAGACGTTACAGCCTGGAATCTTCTTCATTTGCACTGGTTGTCTGTTTGACTGGTTTACTGGTCTTATTTGCAAAGAATATTGATATTCTCTTAAGTTTTTGCCTGGTTTTACCGTTTTTTGGCATCATCTGTTCTTTCGAATCGTTTTTGCCATTTTTGTATAAACGATTCTTTCGTGTTTTTGACCAATTTGTATTCTCTAGTCTTCCCTATTATTGACCTTTTTGTATTATCTAGTTTATTGTGCTTTTGGCCTTTTATTTACTATCTACTCTTCCATGATTTTAAAGTTTGCAGTATTTGATACTTCATGTCTTCGACCCATTTTGTATTATTCAGTCTCTCGTGTTTGTGACCTTTGGACTCTCTAGTGTTTCGTATGATATATTAGATGTTAGGATGTATGGACTGATATATCTTTCTTTGAATATTATATTAGATGTCGTCCCACTCACTGACTTAACCAATCCTTCCCGCGCTTTTCCTTTTCACCTGAGCAGTTGCCAGGTTCATGTTCGATTGCTAGCTTCAGTTCCCGTGTCTTTGAGCGACAACTATGTCGTTAACATTTCATTTACCCTTCTCTTGTGCTCTGCCTCAGTGTATTACACAAGGCATCTTCAGATGCGAGCCATCCTTGCTAAATAAGTTACAGTTCCTGTAGATTTTTTTTCTCTTTTGTTTCCACGATGATAAAATAGAATGCATGTTGGTATCCCTAGATCCTGCAGTTTGTTTTTCTATACCAACTGTTAATGCCAACAGTTCTGCTGATAATGATCATCACGTTTCAGTTTGGTAGCGTTACAGATTCTAATAGCAATACGTGCTATGTTCGTTTCCATATGAAACAATCAAATAAGTGTTGAGTCAACGTATCCATTTCTCAGATCTACCTTGAACAACATCGCTCTATAACCACACAGAAATCACATATATGAACTACACATGCCGTATTTCTATTAGCTGTAATCCTCATAACATGATTATGTACTTCATCTCAAATGTAACAGATTTAATCTTTCTTATTATCTTTCACGTCAAATCAAATGCAATGAATGTATTAGCCTCATCTACACCATGATCCTACCAGACCTCAAAATGCTTGATGGTCCGGACACTGCTGCAGGCTCGGGAATAATGCTCAAAAATCTCTACGTGAATATATATATATAAGAGCAAGGTTATTAGGTACAGTAGGGTTGAGGGTCAAGTCAATTGGAAGGTGAGTTTGAATGGAGAAAAACTGGAGGAAGTGAAGTGTTTTAGATATCTGGGAGTGGATCTGGCAGCGGATGGAACCATGGAAGCGGAAGTGGATCATAGGGTGGGGTAGGGGGCGAGAATTCTGGGAGCCTTGAAGAATGTGTGGAAGTCGAGAACATTATCTCGGAAAGCAAAAATGGGTATGTTTGAAGAAATAGTGGTTCCAACAATGTTGTATGGTTGCGAGGCGTGGGCTATGGATAGAGTTGTGCGCAGGAGGATGGATGTGCTGGAAATGAGATGTTTGAGGACAATGCGTGGTGTGAGGTGCTTTGATCGAGTAAGTAACGTAAGGGTAAGAGAGATGTGTGGAAATAAAAAGAGCGTGGTTGAGAGAGCAGAAGAGGGTGTTTTGAAATGGTTTGGGCACATGGAGAGAATGAGTGAGGAAAGATTGACCAAGAGGATATATGTGTCGGAGGTGGAGGGAACGAGGAGAAGAGGGACACCAAATTGGAGGTGGAAAGATGGAGTGAAAAAGATTTTGTGTAATCGGGGCCTGAACATGCAGGAGGGTGAAAGGAGGGCAAGGAATAGAGTGAATTGGAGCGATGTGGTATACCGGGGTTGACGTGCTGTCAGTGGATTGAATCAAGGCATGTGAAGCGTCTGGGGTAAACCATGGAAAGCTGTATATATATGTATATTTGCGTGTGTGGACGTATGTATATACATGTGTATGGGGGTGGGTTGGGCCATTTCTTTCGTCTGTTTCCTTGCGCTACCTCGCAAACGCGGGAGACAGCGGCAAAAAAAAAAAAAAACTATTCGAAATACTAAGTACTCGAATACCCTTCGTCTCACAATGGTGAGCAACGGGGTCTATCGGTTGTTTCCGAACAGAACACATAGCCAGCTGATAGCGTTTTACAGAACCTAACTGTACAACGCGGAGTTATATGAATACGAATAAAGTGTATATGAACGCGCACCTTCATAGAACATACAAACCTCCAATAGCCAGGATCGAACCTGGGACCCCTTGTGCAAGAGGCAGGCATGTAACCGCTAGGCTAAGGGACTGTGTAATGAAGGTGCGCGATCACACAAAATCTTTTTCACTCCATCTTTCCACCTCCAATTTGGTCTCCCTCTTCTCCTCGTTCTCTCCACCTCCGACACATATATCCTCTTGGTCAATCTTTCCTCACTCATTCTCTCCATGTGCCCAAACCATTTCAAAACACCCTCTTCTGCTCTCTCAACCACGCTCTTTTTATTTCCGCACATCTCTCTTACCCTTACGTTACTTACTCGATCAAACCACCTCACACCACACATTGTCCTCAAACATCTCATTTCCAGCACATCCATCCTCCTGCGCACAACTCTATCCATAGCCCACGCCTCGCAACCATACAACATTGTTGGAACCACTATTCCTTCAAACATACCCATTTTTGCTTTCCGAGATAATGTTCTCGACTTCCACACATTCTTCAAGGCTCCCAGAATTTTTGCCCCCTCCCCCACCCTATGATCCACTTCCGCTTCCATGGTTCCATCCGCTGCCAGATCCACTCCCAGATATCTAAAACACTTCACTTCCTCCAGTTTTTCTCCATTCAAACTCACCTCCCAATTGACTTGACCCTCAACCCTACTGTACCTAATAACCTTGCTCTTATTCACATTTACTCTTAACTTTCTTCTTTCACACACTTTACCATACTCAGTCACCAGCTTCTGCAGTTTCTCACATGAATCAGCCACCAGCGCTGTATCATCAGCGAACAACAACTGACTCACTTCCCAAGCTCTCTCATCCCCAACAGACTTCATACTTGCCCCTCTTTCCAAAACTCTTCCAAAACTTTCGAATAGTTGTTTCCTATTATACAGTCCCTTAGCCTAGCGGTTAGCATGCCTGCCTCTTGCACAAGGGGTCCAAGGTTCGATCCTGGCTGTTGGAGATTTGTATGATATATATATATATATATATCTTTTTTCTTTCTTTTAAACTATTTGCCATTTCCCGCGTTAGCGAGGTAGCGTTAGGAACAGAGGACTGGGCCTTTTTTGGAGTATCCTCACCTGGCCCCGTCTGTTTCTTCTTTTGGAAAATTAAAGAAAAACGAGAGGGGAGGTTTTCCAGCCCCCCGCTCCCTCCCCTTTTATTTGCCTTTTACGACACGCAGGGAATACGTGGGAAGTATTCTTAATCCCCTATCCCCAGGGATACATATATATATATATATATATATATATATATATATATATATATATATATATATATATTTCTTTTTTTTTTTTTTTATACTTTGTCGTTGTCTCCCGCGTTACATATACATATATATATATATATATATATATATATATATATATATATATATATATATATATATATATATATATATATATATATATATATATATATATATATATATATATATGTATATATATATATATATATATATATATATATATATATATATATATATATATATATATATATATATATATATATATATAAATATATATATAATAAGTGTTAAAGATTGTATGAGTCACTATTATGGTGTTCCGTTGTGAGGCTCCAGGATATATCATAACTCTTTCTAACATCAAAGGACAGACAGACTACCTTCACAGCTTCTTCAATGTGGAAAATATCATCGAGGACTCACATCCCAAGAGGAAGGCGAGAAAAACGTGGTAGCTGGAGCTGCTGCTAGGCTAAGCAGCTTTAAACAGGAGGACTGGGACTGATTTTTTTTCTGTTAGCTGAGACAGCAGGGGCAACTGAATCCTTGATAAAAAGCACTCCATTATGCTATATATATATATATATATATATATATATATATATATATATATATATATATATATATATATATATATATATATATATATATATATATATAAATATATATATATATATATATATATATATATATATATATATATATATATATATATATATATATACTTTTTTTTTTTTTGCTTTGTCGCTGTCTCCCGCGTTTGCGAGGTAGCGCAAGGAAACAGACGAACGAAATAGCCCAACCCACACCCATACACATGTATTTACATACGTCCACACACGCAAATATACATACCTACACAGCTTTCAATGGTTTACCCCAGACGCTTCACATGCCCTAATTCAATCCACTGACAGCACGTCAACCCCGGTATACCACATCGATCCAATTCACTCTATTCCTTGCGCGCCTTTCACCCTCCTGCATGTTCAGGCCCCGATCACACAAAATCTTTTTCACTCCATCTTTCCACCTCCAATTTGGTCTCCCACTTCTCGTTCCCTCCACCTTCGACACATATATCCTCTTTGTTAATCTTTCCTCACTCATTCTCTCCATGTGCCCAAACCATTTCAAAACACCCTCTTCTGCTCTCTCAACCACGCTCTTTTTATTTCCACACATCTCTCTTACCCTTACGTTACTTACTCGATCAAACCACCTCACACCACACATTGTCCTCAAACATCTCATTTCCAGCACATCCATCCTCCTGCGCACAACTCTATCCATAGCCCACGCCTCGCAACCATACATCATTGTTGGAACCACTATTCCTTCAAACATACCCATTTTTGCTTTCCGAGATAATGTTCTCGACTTCCACACATTCTTCAAGGCTCCCAGAATTTTCGCCCCCTCCCCCACCCTATGATCCACTACCGCTTCCATGGTTCCATCCGCTGCTAGATCCACTCCCAGATATCTAAAACACTTTACTTCCTCCAGTTTTGCTCCATTCAAACTTACCTCCCAATTGACTTGGCCCTCTACCCTACTGTACCTAATAACCTTGCTCTTATTCACATTTACTCTTAACTTTCTTCTTTCACACACTTTATCAAACTCAGTCACCAGCTTCTGCAGTTTCTCACATGAATCAGCCACCAGCGCTGTATCATCAGCGAACAACAACTGACTCACTTCCCAAGCTCTCTCATCCCCAACAGACTTCATACTTGCCCCTCTTTACAAAACTCTTGCATTTACCTCCCTAACAACCCCATCCATAAACAAATTAAACAACCATGGAGACATCACACACCCCTGCCGCAAACCTACATTCACTGAGCAGTGTGGTTTCAGAAGTGGTAGAGGAAGTGTGGATCAGGTGTTTGCTTTGAAGAATGTATGTGAGAAATACTTAGAAAAGCAAATGGATTTGTATGTAGCATTTATGGATCTGGAGAAGGCATATGATAGAGTTGATAGAGATGCTCTGTGGAAGGTATTAAGAATATATGGTGTGGGAGGCAAGTTGTTAGAAGCAGTAAAAAGTTTTATCGAGGATGTAAGGCATGTGTACGTGTTGGAAGAGAGGAAAGTGATTGGTTCTCAGTGAATGTAGGTTTGCGGCAGGAGTGTGTTATGTCTCCATGGTTGTTTGATTTGTTTATAGATGGGGTTGACAGGGAGGTAAATGCAAGAGTTTTGGAAAGAGGGGCAAGTATGAAGTCTGTTGTGGATGAGAGAGCTTGGGAAGTGAGTCAGTTGTTGTTCGCTGATGATACAGCGCTGGTGGCTGATTCATGTGAGAAACTGCAGAAGCTGGAGACTGAGTTTGGTAAAGTGTGTGAAAGAAGAAAGTTAAAAGTAAATGTGAATAAGAGGAAGGTAATTATGTACAGTAGGGTTGAGGGTCAAGTCAATTGGGAGTTAAGTTTGAATGGAGCAAAACTGGAGGAAGTAAAGTGTTTTAGATATCTGGAAGTGGATCTGGCAGCGGATGGAACCATGGAAGCGGAAGTGGATCATAGGGTGGGGGAGGGGGCGAAAATCCTGGGCGTCTTGAAGAATGTGTGGAAGTGGAGAACATTATCTCGGAAAGCAAAAATGTGTATGTTTGAAGGAATAGTGGTTCCAGCAATGTTGTATGGTTTCGAGGCGTGGGCTATGGATAGAGTTTTGCGCAGGAGGATGGATATGCTGGAAATGAGATGTTTGAGGGCAATGTGTGGTGTGAGGTGGTTTGATCGAGTAAGTAACTTAAGGGTAAGAGAGATGTGTGGAAATAAAAAGAGCGTGGTTGAGATAGCAGAAGAGGGTGTTTTGAAATGGTTTCGGCACATGGAGAGAATGAGTGAGGAAAGATTGACCAAGAGGATATATGTGTCGGAGGTGGAGGGAACGAGGAGAAGTGGGAGACCAAATTGGAGGTGGAAAGATGGAGTGAAAAAGATTTTGTGTGATCGGGGACTGAACATGCAGGAGGGTGAAAGGAGGGCAAGGAATAGAGTGAATTGGATCGATGTGGTATACCGGGGTTGACGTGCTGTCAGTGGATTGAATCAGGGCATGTGAAGCGTCTGGGGTAAACCATGGAAAGCTGTGTAGGTATGTATAGTTGCGTGTGTGGACGTATGTATATACATGTGTATCGGGTGGGTTGGGCCATTTCTTTCGACCGTTTACTTGCGCTACCTCGCAAACGCGGGAGACAGCGACAAGGGAAAAAAAAAAACAATATATATATATATATATATATACATACCTGCACAGCTTTCCATGGTTTACCCCAGACGCTTCACAAGCCCTGATTCAATCCACTGACAGCACGTCAACCCCGGTATACCACATCGCTCCAATTCACTCTATTCCTTACCCTCCTTTCACCCTCCTGCATGTTCAGGCCCTGATCACACAAAATCTTTTTCACTCCATCTTTCCACCTCCAACTTGGTCTCCCTCTTCTCCTCGTTCCCTCCACCTCCGACACATATATTCTCTTGGTCAATCTTTCCTCACTCATTCTCTCCATGTGCCCGAACCATTTCAAAACACCCTCTTCTGCTCTCCCAACCACGCTCTTTTTATTTCCACACATCTCTCTTACCCTTACGTTACTTACTCGATCAAACCACCTCACACCACACATTGTCCTCAAACATCTCATTTCCAGCACATCCATCCTCCTGCCCACAACTCTATCCATAGCCCACGCCTCGCAACCATACAACATTGTTGGAACCACTATTCCTTCAAACATACATATTTTTGCTTTCCGAGATAATGTTCTCGACTTCCACACATTCTTCAAGGCTCCCAAAATTTTCGCCCCCTCCCCCACCCTATGATCCACTTCCGCTTCCATGGTTCCATCCGCTGCCAGATCCAATTCCAGATATCTAAAACACTTCACTTCCTCCAGTTTTTCTCCATTCAAACTCACCTCCCAATTGACTTGACCCTCAACCCTACTGTACCTAATAACCTTGCTCTTATTCACATTTACTCTTAACTTTCTTCTTTCACACACTTTACCAAACTCAGTCACCAGCTTCTGCAGTTTCTCACATGAATCAGCCACCAGCGCTGTATCATCAGCGAACAACAACTGACTCATTTCCCAAGCTCTCTCATCCCAACAGACTTCATGCTTGCCCCTCTTTCCAAAACTCTTGCATTCACCTCCCTAACAACCCCATCCATAAACGAATTAAACAACCATGGAGACATCACACACCCCTGCCGCAAACCTACATTCACTAAGAACCAATCACTTTCCTCTCTTCCTACACGTACACATGCCTTACATCCTCGATAAAAACTTTTCACTGCTTCTAACAACTTGCCTCCCACACCATATATTCTTAATACCTTCCACAGAGCATCTCTATCAACTCTATCATATGCCTTCTCCAGATCCATAAATGCTATATACAAATCCATTTGCTTTTCTAAGTATTTCTCACATACATTCTTCAAAGCAAACACCTGATCCACACATCCTCTACCACTTCTGAAACCACACTGCTCTTCCCCAATCTGATGCTCTGTACATGCCTTCACCCTCTCAATCAATATCCTCCCATATAATTTAACAGGAATACTCAACAAACTTATACCTCTGTAATTTGAGCACTCACTCTTATCCCCTTTGCCTTTGTACAATGGCACTATGCACGCATTCCGCCAATCCTCAGGCACCTCACCATGAGTCATACATACATTAAATAACCTTACCAACCAGTCAACAATACAGTCACCCCATTTTTTAATAAATTCCACTGCAATACCATCCAAACCTGCTGCCTTGCCGGCTTTCATCTTCCGCAAAACTTTTACTACCTCTTCTCTTTTTACCAAATCATTTTCCCTAACCCTCTCACTTTGCACACCACTTCGACCAAAACACCCTATATCTGCCACTCTATCATCAAACACATTCAACAAACCTTCAAAATATTCACTCCATCTCCTTCTCACATCACCACTACTTGTTATCACCTCCCCAATTGCGTCCTTCACTGAAGTTCCTATTTGCTCCCTTGTCTTACGCACTTTATTTACCTCCTTCCAGAACATCCTTTTATTCTCCCTAAAATTTAATGATACTCTCTCACCCCAACTCTCATTTGACCTTTTTTTCACCTCTTGCACCTTTCTCTTGACCTCCTGTCTCTTTCTTTTATACATCTCCCACTCAATTTCATTTTTTCCCTGCAAAAATCGTCCAAATGCCTCTCTCTTCTCTCTCACTAATACTCTTACTTCTTCATCCCACCACTCACTACCCTTCCTAATCAACCCACCTCCCACTCTTCTCATATATATATATATATATATATATATATATATATATATATATATATATATATATATATATATATATATATTTTTTTTTTCTTTTTTTTTTTTTTCAAACTATTCGCCATTTCCCACGTTAGCGAGGTAGCGTTAAGAACTGAGGACTGGGCCATTGAGGGAATATCCTCACCTGGCCCCCTTCTCTGTTCCTTCTTTTGGAAAATTAAAAAAAAAAAAAAAAAAAAAAAAAAAAAAAAAAAATTGAGAGGGGAGGATTTCCAGCCCCCCGCTCCCTCCCCTTTTAGTCGCCTTCTACGACACGCAGGGAATACGTGGGAAGTATTCTTTCTCCCCTATCCCCAGGGATAAATTTCCCCAGGGATATATATATATATATATATATATATATATATATATATATATATATATATGTATATATATATACATATATATATATATATATATATATATATATATATATATATATATATATATATATATATATATATATATATATATATATATATATATATATATATATATAGATATATATTTTATTCATCTATTTATTTTGCTTTGTCGCTGTCTCCCTCGTTTGCGAGGTAGCGCAAGGAAACAGACGAAAGAAATGGCCCAACCCACCCCCATACACATGTATATACACACACGTCCACACACGCAAATATACATACCTATACATCTCAATGTACACATATATATACACACACAGACACATACATATATACCCATGCACACAATTCACACTGTCTGCCTTTATTCATTCCCATTGCCACCTCGCCACACATGGAATACCATCCCCCTCCCCCCTCATGTGTGCGTGGTAGCACTAGGAAAAGACAACAAAGGGCTCATTCGTTCACACTCAGTCTCTAGCTGTCATGCAATAATGCCACAGCTCCCTTTCCACATCCAGGCCCCACACAGCTTTCCATGGTTTACCCCAGATGCTTCACATGCCCTGATTCAATCCACTGACAGCACGTCAATGTATACATATATATACACACACAGACATATACATATATACACATATACATAATTCATGCTGTGTACCTTTATTCATTCACATCGCCACCTCGCCACACATAGAGTAACAAACCCCTCCCCTCCTCATGTGTGCGAGGTAGCGCTAGGAAAAGACAACAAAAGGCCCCATTCGTTCACACTCAGCCCCTTGATGTCATGTATAATGCACCGAAACCACAGCTCCCTTTCCACATCCAGGCCCCACAGAAGTTTCCATGGCTTACCCCGGACGCTTCACATGCCCTGGTTCAATCCATTGACAGCAGGTCGACCACGATATACCACATCTTTCCAATTCACTGTATTCCTTGCACGCCTTTCACCCTCCTGCCTGTTCAGGTCCCTATCGCTAAAAATCTTTTTCACTCCATCTTTTCACCTCCAATTTGGTCTCCCACTTCTCCTCGTTCCCTCCACCTCAGACACATATATCCTCTTTGACAATCTTTCCTCACTCATTCTCTCCATGTTACCAAACCATCACAAAACACCCTTTTCTGCTCTCTCAACCACACTCTTAATATTATCACACATCTCTCTTACCCTTTCATTACCTACTCGATCAAACCACCTCACACCACATATTGTCCTCAAACATCTCATTTCCAACAAATCCACCTTCCTCCGCACAACTCCATCTATAGTCCATGCCTCTCAACCATATAACATTGTTGGAACCACAATTCCTTCAAACATACTCATTTTTGCTCTCCTAAATGATGTTCTCGCCTTCCACATATTTTTCAACGCTCCCAGAACTTCGCCCCCTCCCCCACCTTGTGACCCACTTCCGCTTCCATGGTTCCATCCGCTGCCAAATCCACTCCCAGATATCTAAAACACTTCACTTCCTCCAGTTTCTCTCCATATAAACTTACCTCCCAGTTGACTTGTCCCTCAACCCTCCTGTACCTATTAACCTTGCTCTTATTCACATTTACTCTCAGCTTTCTTCTTTCACACACTTTACCAAACTCAGTCACCACGTTCTGCAGCGCTGTATCATCAGCGAACAACAACTGACTCACTTCCCAAGCTCTCATCCACAACAGACTGCATATTTGCCCCTCTCTCCAAAACTCTTGCATTCACCTCCCTAACAAACCCATCCATAAACAAATTAAAGAACCATGGAGACATTACGCACCCTTGCCGCAAACCAACATTCATTGAGAACCAATCACTCTCCTCTCTTTCTACACGTACACATGCCTTACATCCTCGATAAAAGCTTTTCACTACTTCTAACAACTTGCCTCCCACACCATATATTCTTAATACCTTCCACAGAGCATCTCTATCAACTCTATCATATGCCTTCTCCAGATCCATAAATGCCACATACAAATCCAATTGCTTTTCTAAGTATTTCTCACATACATTCTTCAAAGCAAACACCTGATCCACACATCCTCTACCACTTCTGAAACCATACTGCTCTTCCCCAATCTGATGCTCTGTACATGCCTTCACCCTCTCAGTCAATACCCTCCCATATAATTTTCCAAGAATACTCAAGGAACTTATACCTCTGTAATTTGAGCACTCACCTTTATCCCCTTTGCGTTTGTTCAATGGCACTATGAAAGCATATATATATATTCCTATGGGTCCACGGGTAAAATGAAGCACGATAAGTTCCCAAATGCACTTTAGTGTAATAATCACATCATCAGGGGAGACACAAGAGAGAAATATAAAAGTCAGTTGATATACATCGAAGAGACGAAGGTAAGACGCCATTTGGACAATCGCATGTTTACCAAATGGCGTTCTAGCTTCGTCTCTTCAATATAAATCAACTGACCGTTATATTTCTCCCTTGTGTCTCCCATGATGATGTAATTATTACACGAAAGTGCACTTGGGAACTTATCGTGTTTCATTTTCGCCGTGGTCTCATAGTCATATCTTGATCACGCTCAAAATTGTGGTCCTTTACAACCATATATACATATGTGTGTGTGTGTTTGCATGAGTGGATATGCCATTATTCGTCTGATTCCTGGCGCTACCTTGCCGACGCGGGAAATGGCGATTTAGTATAGTACATAAATATGAATGATTCATGTATAAAAGAACTACACCACGAGGCGCCATGATCCATAGATTTCTAGGAAAGGAGAGAGAGAGAGAGAGAAGAGAGAGAGAGAGAGAGAGAGAGAGAGAGAGAGAGAGAGAGAGAGAGAGAGAGAGAGAGAGAGAGAGAGAGAAGGCTGGTATGATGTATTACGGAGGATACAAGGAAATTCCATCTCGTTCCAAAGTTATATGTAAACACATTCCACCTCCTCCCCTCAGGCTGGGGTTAGGAATAAATGAGCGAAAAATTTCATATTCAAACGGAAAAAATGAAAAGCATAAAAAATACCCAAATCCTATGGTTGAGTGGTTACGCTCTCCCAATGGTAGAATAACCACCCAATGGTAAAATGTTTGACCCAGTTTCGAATCACTGGCGCATAGCGTTGAATTGTTTACATCGATTTCATAGAACATGGGAATAAAGAAAAGTTAAATACAGTACCATCGTCGTGCTTAGGGAACTGCTATAGAGTGGGATCGAGGCCTGAGGATTCAGTGGTTGAGTCTCCCATAGCAATTAGCTTAAGACAGAAGTGGCAAGCCATTTTCTCATCGAGTATAGAAGATTGTTTGGATGGGTAACGTTTGTACTGTCACGGCCGAGCGGTGTATGAATATTTATCTATCTATAAATCTATCTATCTATCTATCTATCTATCTATCTATCTATCTATATATATATATATATATATATATATATATATATATATATATATATATATATATATATATCC